>NC_091999.1:8671712-8835092 GCF_044704955.1 Pristiophorus japonicus | reverse complement strand
CCCCTCCTCCCTCACTCACTCACCGCTGATCAGCCGCCTCTCCTCCCTCACTCATCTCCCTCACTCACTCGTTCCCTCACTCACTCACCGCTGATCAGTCGCCTCTCCTCCCTCACTCACTCCCTCATTCACTCTCTCACTCACCGCTGATCAGCTACCTCTCCTCCCTCACTCACTCCCTCACTCTCACTCACTCTCTCCCTCACTCACTGCTGATAAGCCGCCTCTCCTCCCTCACTCACTCCCTCACTCCCTCACTCCCTCCCTCACTCACCGCTGATCAGCCGCCTCTCCTCCCTCCCTCCCTCACTCCCTCCCTCACTCACCGCTGATTAGCTGCCTCTCCGCCCTCACTCACTCACTCCCTCACTCACTCACCCCCTCACTCACCGCTGATCAGCCGCCTCTCCTCCCTCACTCCCTCCCTCCCTCACTCACCGCTGATCAGCTGCCTCTCCCCCTCACTCACTCACACTCCCTCACTCACCGCTGATCAGCCGCCTCTCCGCCCTCACTCCCTCCCTCCCTCACTCACTCCCTCACTCACTCACCGCTGATCAGCCGCCTCTCCGCCCTCACTCCCTCCCTCCCTCACCGCTGATCAGCCGCCTCTCCTCCCTCACTCCCTCACTCCCTCCCTCACTCACCGCTGATTAGCTGCCTCTCCGCCCTCACTCACTCACTCCCTCACTCACCCCCTCACTCACCGCTGATCAGCCGCCTCTCCTCCCTCACTCCCTCCCTCCCTCACTCACCGCTGATCAGCTGCCTCTCCCCCTCACTCACTCACACTCCCTCACTCACCGCTGATCAGCCGCCTCTCCTCCCTCACTCCCTCCCTCCCTCACTCACCGCTGATCAGCCGCCTCTCCTCCCTCACTCCCTCACTCCCCGCTGATCAGCTGCCTCTCCCCCTCACCCTCCCTCCCTCCCTCACTCACCGCTGATCAGCCGCCTCTCCTCCCTCACTCCCTCCCTCCCTCACTCACCGCTGATCAGCTGCCTCTCCCCCTCACTCACTCACACTCCCTCCCTCCCTCACTCACCGCTGATCAGCCGCCTCTCCTCCCTCACTCACTCACTCCCTCACTCACCGCTGATCAGCTGCCTCTCCGCCCTCACTCCCTCCCTCACTCACCGCTGATCAGTCGCCTCTCCTCCCTCCCTCACTCCCTCCCTCACTCACTCCCTCCCCTCACTCACTCACCGCTGATCAGCCGCCTCTCCTCCCTCCCTCACTCACTCACCGCTGATCAGCCGCCTCTCCTCCCTCCCTCCCTCACTCACTCACCGCTGATCAGCCGCCTCTCCTCCCTCCCTCACTCACTCCCTCCCTCCCTCACTCCCTCCCTCACTCACTGCTGATCAGCCGCCTCTCCTCCCTCCCTCACTCACTCCCTCCCTCACTCACTCCCTCCCTCACCGCTGATCAGCCGCCTCTCCTCCCTCCCTCACTCACTCCCTCCCTCACTCCCTCCCTCACTCACCGCTGATCAGCCGCCTCTCCTCCCTCCCTCACTCACTCCCTCCCTCACTCACCGCTGATCAGCCGCCTCTCCTCCCTCACTCCCTCCCTCCCTCACTCACCGCTGATCAGCTGCCTCTCCCCCTCACTCACTCACACTCCCTCCCTCCCTCACTCACCGCTGATCAGCCGCCTCTCCTCCCTCACTCACTCACTCCCTCACTCACCGCTGATCAGCTGCCTCTCCGCCCTCACTCCCTCCCTCACTCACTCACCGCTGATCAGCCGCCTCTCCTCCCTCCCTCACTCACTCACCGCTGATCAGCCGCCTCTCCTCCCTCCCTCCCTCACTCACTCACCGCTGATCAGCCGCCTCTCCTCCCTCCCTCACTCACTCACTCCCTCCCTCACTCCCTCCCTCACTCACTCACCGCTGATCAGCCGCCTCTCCTCCCTCCCTCACTCACTCCCTCCCTCCCTCACCCCCTCACTCACCGCTGATCAGCCGCCTCTCCTCCCTCCCTCACTCACTCCCTCCCTCCCTCACTCACCCCCTCACTCACCGCTGATCAGCCGCCTCTCCTCCCTCACTCCCTCCCTCCCTCCCTCCCTCACTCACCGCTGATCAGCTGCCTCTCCCCCTCACCCTCCCTCCCTCCCTCCCTCACTCACCGCTGATCAGCCGCCTCTCCTCCCTCACTCCCTCACTCCCTCCCTCCCTCACTCACCGCTGATCAGCTGCCTCTCCCCCTCACCCTCCCTCCCTCCCTCCCTCACTCACCGCTGATCAGCCGCCTCTCCTCCCTCCCTCACTCACTCCCTCCCTCCCTCACTCACCCCCTCACTCACCGCTGATCAGCCGCCTCTCCTCCCTCACTCCCTCACTCCCTCCCTCCCTCACTCACCGCTGATCAGCTGCCTCTCCCCCTCACCCTCCCTCCCTCCCTCACTCACCGCTGATCAGCTGCCTCTCCCCCTCACTCACTCACACTCCCTCCCTCCCTCACTCACCGCTGATCAGCCGCCTCTCCTCCCTCACTCACTCACTCCCTCCCTCACTCACCGCTGATCAGCTGCCTCTCCGCCCTCACTCCCTCCCTCACTCACTCACCGCTGATCAGCCGCCTCTCCTCCCTCCCTCACTCCCTCCCTCACTCACTCCCTCACTCACTCACCGCTGATCAGCCGCCTCTCCTCCCTCCCTCACTCACTCACCGCTGATCAGCCGCCTCCTCCTCCCTCCCTCCCTCACTCACCGCTGATCAGCCGCCTCTCCTCCCTCCCCTCACTCACTCCCTCCCTCCCTCACTCACCGCTGATCAGCCGCCTCTCCTCCCTCACTCACTCACTCCCTCCCTCACTCACTCACCGCTGATCAGCCGCCTCTCCTCCCTCCCTCACTCCCTCCCTCACTCACTCACCGCTGATCAGCCGCCTCTCCTCCCTCCCTCCCTCACTCACTCACCGCTGATCAGCCGCCTCTCCTCCCTCCCTCACTCACTCCCTCCCTCCCTCACTCACCGCTGATCAGCCGCCTCTCCTCCCTCCCTCACTCACTCACTCCCTCCCTCACTCACTCCCTCCCTCACTCACTCACCGCTGATCAGCCGCCTCTCCTCCCTCCCTCACTCACTCCCTCCCTCACTCACTCACCGCTGATCAGCCGCCTCTCCTCCCTCCCTCACTCACCCCCTCACTCCCTCACTCACTCACCGCTGATCAGCCGCCTCTCCTCCCTCCCTCACTCACTCACTCCTCACTCACTCACCGCTGATCAGCCGCCTCTCCTCCCTCCCTCACTCACTTACCCCCTCACTCACTCACTCACCGCTGATCAGCCGCCTCTCCTCCCTCTCCTCCCTCCCTCACTCACTCCCTCACTCACTCACCGCTGATCAGCCGCCTCTCCTCCCTCCCTCACTCACTCCCTCACTCACTCACCGCTGATCAGCCGCCTCTCCTCCCTCCCTCACTCACCCCCTCACTCCCTCACTCACGCACCGCTGATCAGCCGCCTCTCCTCCCTCCCTCACTCACTCACCTCCTCACTCACTCACCGCTGATCAGCCGCCTCTCCTCCCTCCCTCACTCACTCACCCACTCACCACTGATCAGCCGCCTCTCCTCCCTCCCTCACTCACTCCCTCCCTCACTCACCGCTGATCAGCCGCCTCTCCTCCCTCCCTCACTCCCTCACTCACTCCCTCCCTCACTCACTCACCGCTGATCAGCCGCCTCTCCTCCCTCCCTCACTCCCTCACTCACTCACCGCTGATCAGCCGCCTCTCCTCCCTCCCTCACTCACTCACCGCTGATCAGCCGCCTCTCCTCCCTCCCTCACTCACTCCCTCCCTCCCTCACTCACCGCTGATCAGCCGCCTCTCCTCCCTCACTCACTCACTCCCTCACTCACTCCCTCCCTCACTCACCGCTGATCAGCCGCCTCTCCTCCCTCCCTCACTCACTCCCTCCCTCACTCACCGCTGATCAGCCGCCTCTCCTCCCTCCCTCACTCACTCCCTCCCTCACTCACTCACCGCTGATCAGCTGCCTCTCCTCCCTCCCTCCCTCACTCACTCACCGCTGATCAGCCGCCTCTCCTCCCTCCCTCACTCACTCCCTCCCTCCCTCACTCACCGCTGATCAGCCGCCTCTCCTCCCTCCCTCACTCACTCACTCCCTCCCTCCCTCACTCACTCACCGCTGATCAGCCGCCTCTCCTCCCTCCCTCACTCACTCCCTCCCTCCCTCACTCACCGCTGATCAGCTACCTCTCCTCCCTCACTCACTCACTCCCTCCCTCACTCACTCACCGCTGATCAGCCGCCTCTCCTCCCTCCCTCACTCCCTCCCTCACTCACTCACCGCTGATCAGCCGCCTCTCCTCCCTCCCTCCCTCACTCACTCACCGCTGATCAGCCGCCTCTCCTCCCTCCCTCACTCACTCCCTCCCTCCCTCACTCACCGCTGATCAGCCGCCTCTCCTCCCTCCCTCACTCACTCCCTCCCTCACTCACTCCCTCCCTCACTCACTCACCGCTGATCAGCCGCCTCTCCTCCCTCCCTCACTCACTCCCTCCCTCACTCACCGCTGATCAGCCGCCTCTCCTCCCTCCCTCACTCACCCCCTCACTCCCTCACTCACTCACCGCTGATCAGCCGCCTCTCCTCCCTCCCTCACTCACTCACTCCCTCCCTCACTCACTCACCGCTGATCAGCCGCCTCTCCTCCCTCCCTCACTCACTCACCCCCTCACTCACTCACTCACCGCTGATCAGCCGCCTCTCCTCCCTCTCCTCCCTCCCTCACTCACTCCCTCACTCACTCACCGCTGATCAGCCACCTCTCCTCCCTCCCTCACTCACTCCCTCACTCACTCACCGCTGATCAGCCGCCTCTCCTCCCTCCCTCACTCACCCCCTCACTCACTCACCGCTGATCAGCCGCCTCTCCTCCCTCCCTCACTCACTCACCTCCTCACTCACTCACCGCTGATCAGCCGCCTCTCCTCCCTCCCTCACTCACTCACCCACTCACCGCTGATCAGCCGCCTCTCCTCCCTCCCTCACTCACTCCCTCCCTCACTCACTCACCGCTGATCAGCCGCCTCTCCTCCCTCCCTCACTCACTCCCTCACTCACTCACCGCTGATCAGCCGCCTCTCCTCCCTCCCTCACTCCCTCACTCACTCACCGCTGATCAGCCGCCTCTCCTCCCTCCCTCACTCCCTCACTCACTCACCGCTGATCAGCCGCCTCTCCTCCCTCCCTCACTCACTCACCGCTGATCAGCCGCCTCTCCTCCCTCCCTCACTCACTCCCTCCCTCCCTCACTCACCGCTGATCAGCCGCCTCTCCTCCCTCACTCACTCACTCCCTCACTCACTCCCTCCCTCACTCACTCACCGCTGATCAGCCGCCTCTCCTCCCTCACTCACTCCCTCCCTCCCTCACTCACCGCTGATCAGCCGCCTCTCCTCCCTCCCTCACTCACTCACTCCCTCCCTCACTCACTCACCGCTGATCAGCCGCCTCTCCTCCCTCCCTCACTCACTCACCGCTGATCAGCCGCCTCTCCTCCCTCCCTCACTCACCCCCTCACTCACTCACCGCTGATCAGCCGCCTCTCCTCCCTCCCTCACTCACTCACTCCCTCCCTCACTCACTCACCGCTGATCAGCCGCCTCTCCTCCCTCCCTCACTCACTCACCCCCTCACTCACTCACTCACCGCTGATCAGCCGCCTCTCCTCCCTCCCTCACTCACCCCCTCACTCCCTCACTCACTCACCGCTGATCAGCCGCCTCTCCTCCCTCCCTCACCCCCTCCCTCACTCACTCACCGCTGATCAGCCGCCTCTCCTCCCTCCCTCACTCACTCCCTCCCTCACTCACTCACCGCTGATCAGCCGCCTCTCCTCCCTCCCTCACTCCCTCACTCACTCACTCACCGCTGATCAGCCGCCTCTCCTCCCTCACTCACTCACCCCCTCCCTCACTCACTCACCGCTGATCAGCCGCCTCTCCTCCCTCACTCACTCCCTCCCTCACTCACTCACCGCTGATCAGCCGCCTCTCCTCCCTCCCTCACTCCCTCCCTCACTCACTCACCGCTGATCAGCCGCCTCTCCGCCCTCACTCACTCACCCCCTCCCTCAATCACTCACCGCTGATCAGCCGCCTCTCCTCCCTCACTCACTCACTCCCTCCCTCACTCACTCACCGCTGATCAGCCGCCTCTCCGCCCTCACTCACTCACCCCCTCCCTCACTCACTCACCGCTGATCAGCCGCCTCTCCTCCCTCACTCACTCACTCACCGCTGATCAGCCGCCTCTCCGCCCTCCCTCACTCACTCACTCCCTCACTCACTCACTCACCGCTGATCAGCCGCCTCTCCTCCCTCCCTCACTCACTCCCTCCCTCACTCACTCACCGCTGATCAGCCGCCTCTCCTCCCTCCCTCACTCACTCACCGCTGATCAGCCGCCTCTCCTCCCTCCCTCACTCACTCACTCACTCACCGCTGATCAGCCGCCTCTCCTCCCTCACTCCCTCCCTCACTCACTCCCTCCCTCACTCACTCACCGCTGATCAGCCGCCTCTCCTCCCTCCCTCACTCACTCACTCACTCACCGCTGATCAGCCGCCTCTCCTCCCTCCCTCACTCACTCCCTCCCTCACTCACTCACTCACTCACTCACCGCTGATCAGCCGCCTCTCCTCCCTCACTCCCTCACTCACTCACTCACCGCTGATCAGCCGCCTCTCCTCCCTCACTCACTCACTCCCTCCCTCACTCACTCACTCACTCACTCACCGCTGATCAGCCGCCTCTCCGCCCTCTCCAGGACGCTGAGATACGCCGCCAGGACTCCGCTCTCTCCGGTGTCGCCGAACCCGCTGCGGGAGCGGCTGCTGCCCCTTGCCTGGCCGGGGCCGGAGCCGAGGCCGGTGCGGGGCCGGGCGGCCAGTCCCGCGGGGCTCCCGGGGGAGGGTTGCGGGGCCGGCAGCAGGTAGAGGGCGGGCGGGGGTCCGGGAACGGCTCCGGCTCCGGCTCCGGGCGCCCGGCTCAGCCTGGCCCCCATCCCGCCGGGATTTGTGAATGAATGGCCCCGCGCAGGCGCAGGCCGCCGGGGAGCCCCCATTGTGACGTCAGGCCGGGGACATTCGAACTGAAACTTGCAGCCAATCAGATCCAAGCAAAAACTCCGGGAAACTTCACCAAGTTACAGACAGAGAGAGAGATAGAGACAGAGAGAGTGTGGGAGAGATGGACAGAGAGAGAGACAGAGTGAGAGAGAGAGAGAGAGTGTGTGAGAGAGAGTGTGAGAGAGATAGAGACAGAGAGAGAGAGAGAGCGTGAGAGAGAGATAGATAGAGAGAGTGTGAGAGAGAGAGGTAGAGAGTGTGAGAGAGAGAGTGTGTCAGAGATAGACAGAGAGAGAGTGAGAGAGAGAGGTAGAGAGTGAGAGAGAGAGTGTGTCAGAGAGATAGAGTGTGAGAGAGAGAGAGATAGAGAGATCGAGTGTGTGTGAGAGAGAGAGCGTGTCAGAGAGATAGAGATAGAGGCAGAGAGTGTGTGAGAGAGAGTGTCAGAGAGAGAGTGAGAGAGAGAGTGTGTCAGAGAGATAGAGATAGAGGCAGAGAGTGTGTGAGAGAGAGAGTGTGTGAGAGAGAGAGTGTGTCAGAGAGATAGAGAGAGAGTGTGAGAGAGAGACAGATAGAGATCGAGTGTGTGTGAGAGATCGAGTGTGTCAGAGAGATAGAGAGAAAGTGTGAGAGAGAGACAGATAGAGATCGAGTGTGTGTGAGAGAGAGAGTGTGTCAGAGAGTGAGAGAGAGAGTGTGAGAGAGAGTGTGTCAGAGAGATAGAGAGAGTGTGAGAGAGAGTGTGTCAGAGAGATAGAGAGAGTGAGAGAGAGATAGAGAGAGAGTGAGAGAGAGACAGATAGAGAGATCGATTGTGTGTGAGAGAGAGAGTGTGTCAGAGAGATAGAGATAGAGGCAGAGAGTGAGAGAGAGAGAGAGTGTGAGAGAGAGATAGAGAGAGTGTGAGAGAGAATGTGTCAGAGAGATAGAGATAGAGGCAGAGAGAGAGTGTGTGAGAGAGAGAGTGAGAGAGAGACAGAGAGATCGAGTGTGTGTGTGAGAGAGAGAGTGTGTCAGAGAGATAGAGATAGAGGCAGAGAGAGAGTGTGTGAGAGAGAGTGTGTGTCAGAGAGATAGAGAGTGTGAGAGAGAGACAGATAGAGAGATAAAGTATGTGTGTGAGAGAGAGTGTGTCAGAGAGATAGAGATAGAGGCAGAGAGTTAGAGAGAGAGAGAGTGTGTGAGAGAGAGATAGAGAGAGTGTGAGAGAGAGAGTGTGTCAGGCAGATAGAGATAGAGGCAGAGAATGAGAGAGAGTGTGAGAGAGAGAGACAGATAGAGAGATTGCGTGTGTGTGAGAGAGAGAGAGAAAAAGAGAGAGTGTGAGAGTGCGAGAGAGTGTGAGATAGAGAGAGTGAGAGAGAGTATGTCAGAGAGATAGAGATAGACAGAGAGAGAGTGAGAGAGAGAGGTAGAGTCAGAGAGAGAGGTAGAGAGAAAATGTGAGAGATAGAGACAGAGATAGTGTGAGA
Source organism: Pristiophorus japonicus (assembly GCF_044704955.1). Taxonomy (NCBI): domain Eukaryota; kingdom Metazoa; phylum Chordata; class Chondrichthyes; family Pristiophoridae; genus Pristiophorus; species Pristiophorus japonicus. Next base: position 8,826,505 of record NC_091999.1, on the reverse strand, counting down.
GAGAGAGAGAAAGAGAGAGAGTGTGAGAGTGGAGAGAGTGTGTGTGAGAGAGATAGAGTCAGAGAGAGAGTGTGTGTGAGAGAGATAGAGAGAGTGTGAGAGAGAGAGTGTGTCAGAGAGATAGAGATAGACAGAGAGAGAGTGAGAGAGGTAGAGGCAAAGAGAGAGATAGAGAGAAAATGTGAGAGATAGAGACAGAGAGATAGAGTGTGTGAGAGAGAGATAGAGAGCTAAAGTGTGTGTGAGAGAGAGAATGTGAGAGAGATTGAGAGAGAAAGAGAGCGAGAGAGTGTGTAAGAGAGATAGAGATAGAGAGAGAGGGTGTGAGAGAGATAGAGAGTGTGAGAGAGATAGAGAGAGAGTGTGTGTGTGAGAGATAGAGTGTGAGAGAGACAGAGTGTGCGTGTGAGAGAAAGTGTGAGAGAGAGAGATAAAGTGTGTGTGAGAGAGAGAGAGAGTGTGAGAGAGTGCTAGAGAGAGAGATAGATAGAGAGAGAGAGTGTGAGAGATAGTGTGAGAGAGATAGAGATAGAGAGAGTGAGAGAGAGTATGTCAGAGAGATAGAGATAGACAGAGAGAGTGAGAGAGAGAGGTAGAGTCAGAGAGAGAGGTAGAGAGAAAATGTGAGAGATAGAGACAGAGATAGTGTGAGAGAGAGAGAGTGTGAGAGTGGAGAGAGTGTGTGTGAGAGAGATAGAGTCAGAGAGAGAGTGTGTGTGAGAGAGATAGAGAGAGTGTGAGAGAGAGAGTGTGTCAGAGAGATAGAGATAGACAGAGAGAGAGTGAGAGAGGTAGAGGCAAAGAGAGAGATAGAGAGAAAATGTGAGAGATAGAGACAGAGAGATAGAGTGTGTGAGAGAGAGATAGAGAGATAAAGTGTGTGTGAGAGAGAGAATGTGAGAGAGATTGAGAGAGAAAGAGAGCGAGAGAGTGTGTCAGAGAGATAGAGATAGAGAGAGAGGGTGTGAGAGAGATAGAGAGTGTGAGAGAGATAGAGAGAGAGTGTGTGTGTGAGAGATAGAGTGTGAGAGAGACAGAGTGTGCGTGTGAGAGAAAGTGTGAGAGAGAGAGATAAAGTGTGTGTGAGAGAGAGAGAGAGTGTGAGAGAGTGCTAGAGAGAGAGAGATAGAGAGAGATAGTGTGAGAGAGATAGAGATAGAGAGAGTGAGAGAGAGTATGTCAGAGAGATAGAGATAGACAGAGAGAGAGTGAGAGAGAGAGGTAGAGTCAGAGAGAGAGGTAGAGAGAAAATGTGAGAGATAGAGACAGAGATAGTGTGAGAGAGAGAGAAAGAGAGAGAGTGTGAGAGTGGAGAGAGTGTGTGTGAGAGAGATAGAGTCAGAGAGAGAGTGTGTGTGAGAGAGATAGAGAGAGTGTGTGTGAGAGAGAGAGGCAGTGTGTGAGAGATAGAGAGAGATAGTGTGTGAGAGAGAGAGATAGTGTGTGAGAGAGAGAGAGATAGTGTGTGAGAGAGAGAGAGAGAGATAGTGAGAGAGAGATAGTGTGAGAGAGAGATAGTGAGAGATAGTGTGAGAGAGAGATAGAGTGTGAGAGAGAGATAGAGTGTGAGAGAGAGATAGTGTGTGAGAGAGAGCGAGAGATAGTGTGAGAGAGAGATAGTGAGAGAGAGAGAGCGAGAGATAGTGTGAGAGAGAGATAGTGAGAGAGAGAGAGCGAGAGATAGTGTGAGAGAGAGAGAGAGAGATAGTGTGTGAGAGAGAGATGTGAGAGTGTGTGAGAGAGAGATAAAGAGAGACAGAGTGTGTGAGAGAGAGATAAGTGAGTGTGTGAGAGAGAGAGACAGTGTGTGTGAGAGAGAGACAGTGTGTGAGAGAGAGATAGAGACAGAGAGAGAGAGAGAGAGAGAGATAGAGAGACAGTGTGTGAGAGAGAGATAGAGACAGAGTGTGTGTGTGAGAGAGAACGATAGATAGATAGAGAGAGAGAGTGAGAGAGATAGATAGAGACAGTGTGTGTGTGTCTGAAAGCAACAGAGTATGAGTGATATGGACAGATTGTGAATGAGAGTCAGACAGACAGAGTGTGAGAGAACAGAGAGTGTTATGTGTGTAAACTTTAGCAATGTGTAAGACTTGCCACCAGGGGGGCGCATCTGTGGGAGACCCAAGGATCACCTGCACACCCTGGGCAAGCAGGTATAAAAGGCAGTCTACCATGTTGCTTCCTCACTCTGGAGTTACATTAAAGAGACCAAGGTCACAACAGTTTGAGCTTACAGTGTACAGTCTTGTGGAGTTATTCCGAACATAACAGAGAGAGAGCATGAGACAGAGAGAGTGAGATAGATAGTGTGTGACAGAGAGATAGTGTGTAACAGAGAGATAGTGTGAGAGAGAGAGAACAAGATAGAGAGACAGATAGAGATAGTGTATGAGAAAGACAAAGAGAGAGAGAGAAAATGAGATAGAGAAAGCATGAGAGAAAGAGACAGAGAGAGAGGGGGACAGGGTGAAAGAGACAGCGTGATACAGAGAGGAACAGGGAGTGAGAGACAGAGAGACACAGAGAGAGAGAGTGGGGACAGAGAGAGAGACAGCGTGATACAGAGAGGAACAGGGAGTGAGAGACACAGAGAGAGAGACAGCGTGATACAGAGAGGAACAGGGAATGAGAGACAGAGAGACACAGAGAGAGAGACAGCGTGATACAGAGAGGAACAGGGAGTGAGAGACAGAGAGACACAGAGAGAGAGAGTGGGGACAGGGTGAGAGACAGCGTGATACAGAGAGGAACAGGGAGCGAGAGACAGATAGACACACAGAGAAAGAGTGGGGACAGGGTGAGAGAAACAGCGTGATACAGAGAGGAACAGGGAGCGAGAGACAGATAGACACACACAGAGAGAGAGTGGGACAGGGTGAGAGAGACAGCGTGATACAGAGAGGAACAGGGAGCGAGAGACAGAGAGACACACAGAGAGAGAGAGTGGGGACAGGATGAGAGAGACAGCGTGATACAGAAAGGAACAGGGAGCGAGAGACTGAGAGACACACAGAGAGAGAATGGGGACAGAGAGAGAGACAGCGTGATACAGAAAGGAACAGGGAGCGAGAGACTGAGAGACACACAGAGAGAGAGTGGGGACAGAGAGAGAGACAGCGTGATACAGAGAGGAACAGGGAGCGAGAGACAGAGAGACACACACAGAGAGAGTGGGACAGGGTGAGAGAGACAGCGTGATACAGAGAGGAACAGGGAGTGAGAGACAGAGAGACACACACAGAGAGAGAGTGGGGACAGGGTGAGAGAGACAGCGTGATACAGAGAGGAACAGGGAGCGAGAGACAGAGAGACACACAGAGAGAGAGTGGGGACAGGGTGAGAGAGACAGCGTGATACAGAGAGGAACAGGGAGCGAGAGACAGATAGACACACACAGAGAGAGAGTGGGGACAGAGAGAGAGACAGCGTGATACAGAGAGGAACAGGGAGCGAGAGACAGAGAGACACACACAGAGAGAGTGGGACAGGGTGAGAGAGACAGCGTGATACAGAGAGGAACAGGGAGCGAGAGACAGAGAGACACACAGAGAGAGAGAGTGGGGACAGGGTGAGAGAGACAGCGTGATACAGAGAGGAACAGGGAGCGAGAGACAGAGAGACACACAGAGAGAGAGTGGGGACAGGGTGAGAGAGAGACAGCGTGATACAGAGAGGAGCAGGGAGTGAGAGACAGAGAGACACACAGAGAGAGAGTGGGGACAGAGAGAGAGACAGCGTGATACAGAGAGGAACAGGGAGCGAGAGACAGAGAGACACACAGAGAGAGAGAGTGGGGACAGGGTGAGAGAGACAGCGTGATACAGAGAGGAACAGGGAGTGAGAGACAGATAGACACACAGAGAGAGAGAGTGGGGACAGGGTGAGAGAGACAGCGTGATACAGAGAGGAACAGGGAGTGAGAGACAGAGAGACACACAGAGAGAGTGGGGACAGAGAGAGAGATCGAGTAGAGGTGTATATACTCCTGGATTTACCCCCAGTTGTTGCTATTGATTTCCCCCCAGGTACCCCCAGCCCATTGCGCCCTCCCCCAGCCCCCCCCATCCTTCATTGGCTCTTGGCTCCTGACCCAGACCCTGGCCCTCTCTAACCCATCAGAAAGACCCGGCCAGATTTTTAAAAAAATGATTAGTTCGTGCGATGTGGGCTTTGCCGGCAAGCCCAGCATTCACTGCCCCTGAATCACTCACAGTGAGCTGGCCTTTCCCCCGGGGGAGAGGGCGGGGGGTGGGGGTGAGCTCGGAGACCAGGCGCTGGAAATGTTTGCTTCACCCCCGCCCATACCCCACAAGTGGTATCTCCTTAAAGAAAGCCCAGAAAATAAAAACAGGGTTCCCGAAGCTGGATTGGGGTCAAGGTATGTCTGTGGGCTGAGCTCAGCTGGCCCCAGGGCAACAGTCCAAGCACCTTTACCGTGGTTCAATGTCCCCAAGGTACTTCACAGGCCGGGGCCATTGGAGGGAGCACCGTGTGGTGGCCCGGCCCAGAAATCGGCGTGGTTCCGGCCTGCAAGACTGTAGAGCCCTCAACTCTAGAACATATTCACAGACTGCAGGACGACATGACCTGCGCCTTTATTCCCCGGACCAAGGAGTGCTGAGCCTGCGTTTAAGTACCTGGCTGACCAGGTGAGGAGTGTCTCCCACAAGTTCACCCCCTGTGGTCAAGGTGTGCGTTTCACAGGTGTATACAGTGTACAGTGTTGTTACAGAAAGGTTACAGTTATGTGAAGGTTACAAACATGACATCACCTCCCCCCCCCAATGTCTTTGGGTCAAAGACTGAGTCTTTCAGGCGGTCGACACTCTCTCGCGGAGCGCCGCAGTTGGGGCTCTGGGGACTCAGCATGGACAGGCCTGAGTTGGTTCCGGCCTGTCCGGGCTGGCCGCAGGGACTGTGTGCATGCTGTTGACTGTCCTTGTTGCTTGTTTACTGGCAGTGGTGTGGTTGACATCCCATGGTCGATTTCAGGTTCCTCCGTGTCCATGCTGAAACTTTTCTTGACCTGGTCCAGATGTTTGCGGCATATCTGCCCATTGTTGAGTCTGACCACCATGACACTATTCCCCTCTTTGCCGATTACACTGCCCTCAAGCCACTTGGGTCCCAAAGCATGGTTGAGCACAAATACCGGGTCATCCATTTCTATACACCTCCCCCTTGAGTTTCGATCATGGAGCTCGGTTTGGGACTGCCGCTTGCCCTCAACAATGTCGGCCAGGGCTGGGTGAATGAGGGACAGCCGCGTCTTGAGCGTGCGTTTGAGGAGTTCCTCTGGCGGGACTCCCGTGAACGAGTGCGGGCGGGACCTATAGGTCAGCAGGAAGCACGATAGGCGGCACTGAAGAGAGGGTCCCTGGATATGGAGCATGCCCTGTTTTATGACTTGGACCGCCCGTTCTGCCTGGCCATTGGAAGCCGGCTTGAACGGCGCTGTCCGGACGTGTTTGATACCGTTACCCAACATAAACTCCTGGAATTCATGGCTGGTGAAACACGGGCCATTGTCGCTGACCAGAATATCCAGCAAGCCGGACCATAAAACCATACGCGGACTCTCCATGGTGATGGATGTCGTGCACGAGTTCTATATGATGCACTTGATCCACTTCGAGTACGCATCGACAACGATCAGGAACACTTTCACCATGAACGGGCCCGCATAGTCCACATGGATGCGTGACCATGGCCTGGTGGGCCAGGGCCACGGGCTGAGCAGGGCCTCCCTGGGGGCATTGCCCAGCTGGGCACACGTTGTGCACCTGCGAACCCAGTGTTCCAGGTCTGAGTCAATCCCCGGCCACCATACATGTGACCGGGCAATGGCCTTCATTAGCATGATGCCTGGGTGCTCGCTGTGGAGTTCCCTGATGAATGCCTCCCTGCCCTTCTGGGGCATGACTACCCGACTGCCCCATAACAGGCAGTCGGCTTAGATGGAGAGCTCATCCATCCGTCTCTGAAACAGTCTGACCTCCTCAGGGCATGCTCCGTGTGCGGGCGCCCAATCCCCAGTCGGGACACATTTCTTTATCATGGATAGGAGAGGATCTCTGTTGGTCCAGATTTTGATCTGACGGGCTGTGATGGGGGAGCCTGCGCTGTCAAAAGCCTCAACGGCCATGACCATCTCAGCGCTTTTCTCCGCAGTGGTGGCCAGTGGAAGCCTGCTGAGCGCATCAGCGCAATTTTCAGTGCCTGGCCGGTGCCGTATGGTGTAGTCATACGCAGCCAGCGTGAGAGCCCATCGCTGTATGCTGTCGGACAACAGGGATGTTAACGGCTTGTGATCCGTTTCTAACTCGAACGGTCTGCCGAAAAGATACTGGTGCATTTTTTTCACACCGTAAACGCAAGCGAGTGCTTCCTTTTCGAACATGCCATACCCACGCTCTGCCTGGGAGAGCGACCTGGAGGCATAAGCCACCAGTTGTAGTCGGCCGTTGTCATTACCCTGCTGCAACACGCACCCAACCCCGTAGGACGATGCATCGCACGTTAAAACTAGTTTTTTTTACAGGGGTCATACAAAGTCAACAGATGGCTAGAACAAAGCAGGTTCCACGCCCTGTTGAAAGCCCGTTCATGACAGTCCCCCCAGAACCCAGTCACAACCCTTGTACAGGAGCACGTGTAACGGCTCCAACAATGTGCTTAAGTTAGGCAGTAAGTTCCCCAAAATAGTTCAAAAGTCCCAGGAACGATCGCAACTCCGACGTGTTGCCGGGCCAGGGCGCCCGGCGGATCGCCTCCGTTTTGGATTGGGCGGGCCGGATCCCGTCTGCGGCAACCCTCCTGCCTAAAAACTCGACCTCCGGGGCCAAAAACCACACACTTGGCCTTTTTCAGACGCAGGCCTACCCGGTCCAGTCGTCGTAGCACCTCCTCCAGGTTGTGGAGGCGTTCCTCTGTGTCTCGACCCGCTATTCGAATGTCGTCTTGGAATACGATTGTGCCGGAAATGGATTTGAGCAGGCTTGCCATGTTCCTCTGGAAGATTGCGGCGGCTGAACGAATGCCAAACGGACACCTGTTGTGGATGAATAACCCCTTGTGCGTCGTGATGATGGTCAGAAGCTTGGATTCTTCAGCCAGTTCCTGAGTCATGTCGGCCGAGGTGAGGTCCAGTGAACAGCTTGCCACCTGCCAGTGTGGCAAAAAGGTCCTCCGCTCTCAGGAGCGGGTATTGGTCCTGCAGGGACACCCGGTTGATGGTGGCTTTGTCGTCGCTGCAGATCCTGACCGAGCCATCCGCTTTAAGGACAGGAACAATGGGACTTTCCCCGTCACTGAATGCAACGGCCGAAATTATGCCCTCTCTGAGCAGCCTGTCCAATTCACTCTCAATTTTCCCACGCATCACATACCGCACCGCTCTGGCTTTGTGGTGCACTGGTCTGGCATCCGGGGTAGTGATGTGTGTCACTACTTTGGTGCCCTTGAAAGTTCTGACACCGGGTTGAAACAGTGACCCAAATTTTTGTAGGACCTGTGAGCATGAACTTCGCTCCACAGACGAAATAGCGTGCACATCGCCCCCATTTCCAGTTCATCTCAGCTAGCCAGCTCCTCCCCAAAAGCGCGGGGCCATTTCCCGGAACAATCCAGAGTGGCAGGCGGTCCATTGTGTGTTACCACCAGGTTTGCACTGCCCAGCACTGGGATGATCTCTCTGGTGTACATGCGTAGCTGCGTCTCAATGTGTTCCAGTTTGTCCCTGTTAGCTCTGTGTGGCCATAGTCTCTCAAATTGTTGGACGCTCATAAGGGACTGGCTGGCTCCCGTATCCAGCTCCATGCGCACCGGGATGCCATTCAATAAAACATTCATCATCATGGGTGGCGTTTTAGTGTATGAGCTGCGGACGTCAGCCACGTGAACCCGCTGAACCTCAGCATCCGTGGCTTGGCCCCAGGCATCATCCTGCATTGCAGACCCCTCGTCTGATTCCTCTGTTTCATAGATTAGCCTCGCTGCAGCCTTTTGGCACATTCTAGCCAAATGTCCTCTGGCATTACAATTCCTGCAGGTGAACTGCTGGAACCTGCAGCTTTTAGCAGTATGTCTACCCCCGCACCTCCAGCATTGGCTGAGATTGTTGTTCACAAAGGGGCTGTTACCAGGCATTCCTCTCTGATTGTCCCCTTGGTTGTTTCCAAGCACTCTGGTGGTGGGTGTCAATTGTCCCATCACGGGACGCATTGTTCCTCTTGATGGCATGAATTGCTGATCCTCCTGCCATTGTCTCTGTTGCTGTTCCACCCTAGAACCTGTTGCTGCCTGGCCGGTGTCGAATTGCCCTTGCCTGCCTGCCTGGGCAGTGTCGAATTGCCCTTGCCTGCCTGCCTGGGCAGTGTCGAATTGCCCTTGCCTGCCTGCCTGGCCGGTGTCGAATTGCCCTTGCTTGCCTGCCTGCCTGGGCAGTGTCGAATTTCCCTTGCCTGCCTGCCTGGGCAGTGTCGCATTGCCCTTGCCTGCCTGCCTGGGCAGTGTCGAATTGCCCTTGCCTGCCTGGGCAGTGTCGAATTGCCCTTGCCTGCCTGCCTGGTATTGAATTGCCCTTGCCTGCCTGCCTGGGCAGTGTAGAATTGCCCTTGCCTGCCTGCCTGGGCAGTGTCGAATTGCCCTTGCCTGCCTGTCTGGGCAGTGTCGAATTGCCCTTGCCTGCCTGCCTGGTGTCGAATTGCCCTTGCCTGCCTGCCTGGGCAGTGTCGAATTGCCCTTGCCTGCCTGCCTGGCTGGTGTTGAATTGTCCTTGCCTGCCTGGGCAGTGTCGAATTGCCCTTGCCTGCCTGCCTGGCCGGTGTTGAATTGCCCTTGCCTGCCTGCCTGGGCAGTGTCGAATTGCCCTTGCCTACCTGCCTGGGCAGTGTCGAATTGCCCTTGCCTGCCTGCGGGGTTCTGTATCACTTTTACAACATTAACTCCCTGGTTCATCGCAACGTTAAAACCAGGGCTGCTTGCGTAAATTATCTTGGTCTCCTCTTCCCCCGCCAAGAAGGTCTGAGCTATCAAAGCTGCCCTTTCCAAAGTCGAGTCCTTGTCCTCAATGAGCTTCCTGAAAATCCCGGCATGACGAGTGCCCTCAGTGAAAAAAAATCCCTGAACACCTCCCCCCTGCAGGCGTCTGTGAACGTACAGAAGCTGGACAAGCGCCTCAGGTCTGCAACGAAGTCCGAGATGTTTTGTCCCTCCCGACGCCGGTGTGTGTAGAACCGGTGCCGGGCCATGTGTACGCTGCTCGCCGGTTTCAGATGTTCGCTGATCAGCTGGCTGAGCTCTTCGAAGGACTTGTGGGCCGGCTTGAGAGGTGCGAGCAGGTCTTGCATCAGCGCGTACGTTTTTGTCCGGCTGCTTGTCAGTAGATGCGCCCTCCGCTTGTCAGCTGCTTCTGCTCCCAGCCAGTCCTTTGTGACAAAGATCTGCTGGAGTCTCTCCACAAAACCGTCCCAGTCCTTACCCACACAGCAGTGTTCCTCTGTGCCACCGGTGGCCATCCTCGTGGTTCAGTGATTCCCGTTTCTCGTTGCCAGATGTAGCGTTCTCAACTCTGGAACATATTCACACGAGGCACGGACTGCAGACAAGGTCACTACATGACCTGCGCCTTTATTCCCCGGACCAAGGAGTGCTGAGCCTGCGTGGAACCTCCCTTTAAGTACCTGGCTGACCAGGTAAGGAGTGTCTCCCACAGGTTCATCCCCTGTGGTCAAGGTGTGGATTTCACAGTTGTACACAGCGTTGTTACATGTTGGTTACAGTTATGTGAAGGTTACAAACACGACAAAGACCATCAGCAGGCCGGGGCCATTGGAGGGAGCAGCGCGTGCTGCTGCAGGAGTGCGACGGCTGACTGCAGGGCGGGCAGGTCCAGCAGGAGCGGCGAGGTCGGGGCGAAGGAGCGGCGAGAGTTCGTAGAGGGGCCCAGGAGAGCCGGGGGCCCAGGGGGCAGCATGGTCCCAGCCCACACTGTGTGCGATATGTGGGCGCACTGGGTCCGTGCAGCAGAGCTGGTCTCCAGTCGTCCTGGTTAACCCTTGCCCCTGGACCAAGACCTCGCTCTGTCAAGCCCCGTGTGGTGGCTGGTGCACAACGGTCACCCCACGTTAAAACAATCCACCCAGGCGGCTGAAGGCACGGCCACCGATGGTGGAGCGATGGATATCGGGATGGCCGGAATTGGAGGAGTGCAGAGATCTCGGGAGGGGTTGCGGGGCTGGAGATTACAGAGATAGGGAGGGGGGCGAGGGCCATGGAGGGATTTGAAAACGAGGATGAGTGTTTGAAAATCGAGGTGTTGCTGGACCGGGAGCAAATGGGATGGGTTTTAAGGAGGAAGGCGGGTTGGGGGCTCCAAGGGGGCTGAGAGACCCGTAAGGCCAGGTTTCCCACAGGCCCTTGGGGACTTTTAATGGCGGGGGCCGGATTTGCAAGCAAGGTCTCGGTTTCCCGCCGGGGCCAGCCGGATTGAGAGGTAGGCCTGTGGTACTAGGCCGCACAGAGGAGGGAGGGAGTGTTTGCGTGGGGGCTGGGCCCCCTGGGTTGGGGGGTTTCGGGGTCAGGTGATCGGGGGGGGTGGAGGGGGTGTAATGTACGCATCCGTGAGTATGCTCACAGGTTTAGTTGGAAGTGGCTTAGCCAGTCACCTGATGTTCACAAGACTCAATAAAACCCCAGCCAGTTGGGTTCGGGGGATCCACGATGAGGCAGGTGGTCATAAGAACATAAGAAATAGGAGCAGGAGTCGGCCATTCGGCCCCTCGAGCCTGCTCCGCCATTTAATACGACCATGGCTGATCCGATCATGGACTCAGCTCCACTTCCCCGCCCGCTCCCCATAACCCTTCACTCCCTTATCGCTCAAAAATCTGTCTATCTCCACCTTAAATATATTCAATGACCCAGCCTCCACAGCTCTCTGGGGCAGGGAATTCCACAGATTTACAACCCTCTGAGAGAAGAAATTCCTCCTCATCTCAGTTTTAAATGGGCGGCCCCTTATTCTAAGACCATGCCCCCTAGTTCTAGTCTCCCCCATCAGTGGGAACATCCTCTCTGCATCCACCTTGTCGAGCCCCCTCATAATCTGATACGTTTCCATAAGATCACCTCTCATTCTTCTGAACTCCAATGAGTAGAGGCCCAACCTCCTCAACCTTTCCTCATAAGTCAACCCCCTCATCCCCGGAATCAACCGAATGAACTAATATGTCCTTACTATCCAGTATAAATGCACACGAGGCCCAAACTTGAGAGAAGGTCACTCTGTGACCAGTTACCTTTATTACCAAAAGCTCAAGAGAGCAACGGTGGGTGGACCTTCCCTTTTATACCGGAAGGTCCAGGTTAGGAGTGTCTCCCACAAGTTCACCCCCTTGTGGTCAGTGTTCTCAAGGTGTACAACTTAGGTCAGTTTATACTGGGCTCTCCTCCCTTTGGTTCCGGTGTTCGGTCACCTGTGGTGGAGTGAACTCTACATCGTGTTCTTCCTCTGCTTCTTCTATGGGGTTGCTGAACCTCCTTTTTGTTTGATCCACGTGTTTGCGGCAGATTTGTCCATTGGTAAGTTTAACTACCAGAATCCTATTCCCCTCTTTGGCAACCACAGTGCCTGCGAGCCATTTGGGCCCTGCAGCGTAATTAAGGACAAAAACAGGGTCATTTACATCAATACATCGCGCCCTCGCATTCCTGTCTTGGTAGTCACATTGTGACTGGCGCCTGCTCTCGACAATTTCTTTCATGGTGGGGTGTATAAGGGACAAGCTGGTTTTGAGCATCCTTTTCATTAGCAGCTCTGCGGGTGGAACCCCTGTGAGCGAGTGTGGTCGGGATCTATAGGCCAACATGAGGCGTGATAAGCGGCTTTGTAGGGAACCCCCTTGGATTCTGAGCATCCCCTGTTTAATTATCTGCTCTGCTTGTTCTGCCAGGTACCCCCAGCCCATTGCGCCCTCCCCCAGCACCCCCCATCCTTCATTGGCTCTTGGCTCCTGACCCAGACCCTGGCCCTCTCTAACCCATCAGAAAGACCCGGCCAGATTTTTAAAAAAATGATTAGTTCGTGGGATGTGGGCTTTGCCGGCAAGCCCAGCATTCACTGCCCCTGAATCACTCACAGTGAGCTGGCCTTTCCCCCGGGGGAGAGGGCGGGGGGTGGGGGTGAGCTCGGAGACCAGGCGCTGGAAAATGTTTGCTTCACCCCCGCCCAGACCCCACAAGTGGTATCTCCTTAAAGAAAGCCCAGAAAATAAAAACAGGGTTCCCGAAGCTGGATTGGGGTCAAGGTATGTCTGTGGGCTGAGCTCAGCTGGCCCCAGGGCAACAGTCCAAGCACCTTTACCGTGGTTCAATGTCCCCAAGGTACTTCACAGGCCGGGGCCATTGGAGGGAGCACCGTGTGGCGGCCCGGCCCAGAAATCGGCGTGGTTCCGGCCTGCAAGACTGTAGAGCCCTCAACTCTAGAACATATTCACAGACTGCAGGACGACATGACCTGCGCCTTTATTCCCCGGACCAAGGAGTGCTGAGCCTGCGTTTAAGTACCTGGCTGACCAGGTGAGGAGTGTCTCCCACAAGTTCACCCCCTGTGGTCAAGGTGTGCGTTTCACAGGTGTATACAGTGTACAGTGTTGTTACAGAAAGGTTACAGTTATGTGAAGGTTACAAACATGACATCACCTCCCCCCCCCAATGTCTTTGGGTCAAAGACTGAGTCTTTCAGGCGGTCGACACTCTCTCACGGAGCGCCGCAGTTGGGGCTCTGGGGACTCAGCATGGACAGGCCTGAGTTGGTTCCGGCCTGTCCGGGCTGGCCGCAGGGACTGTGTGCATGCTGTTGACTGTCCTTGTTGCTTGTTCACTGGCAGTGGTGTGGTTGACATCCCATGGTCTATTTCAGGTTCCTCCGTGTCCATGCTGAACCTTTTCTTGACCTGGTCCAGATGTTTGCGGCATATCTGCCCATTGTTGAGTCTGACCACCATGACCCTATTCCCCTCTTTGCCGATTACACTGCCCTCAAGCCACTTGGGTCCCAAAGCATGGTTGAGCACAAATACCGGGTCATCCATTTCTATACACCTCCCCCTTGAGTTTCGATCATGGAGCTCGGTTTGGGACTGCCGCTTGCCCTCAACAATGTCGGCCAGGTCTGGGTGAATGAGGGACAGCCGCGTCTTGAGCGTGTGTTTCATGAGGAGTTCCTCTGGCGGGACTCCCGTGAGCGAGTGCGGGCGGGACCTATAGGTCAGCAGGAAGCGCGATAGGTGGCACTGAAGAGAGGGTCCCTGGATATGGAGCATGCCCTGTTTTATGACTTGGACCGCCCGTTCTGCCTGGCCATTGGAAGCCGGCTTGAACGGCGCTGTCCGGACGTGTTTGATACCGTTACCCAACATAAACTCCTGGAATTCATGGCTGGTGAAACACGGGCCATTGTCGCTGACCAGAATATCCAGTAAGCCGGACCATAAAACCATACGCAGACTCTCCATGGTGATGGATGTCGTGCACGAGTTCTATATGATGCACTTGATCCACTTCGAGTACGCATCGACAACGATCAGGAACACTTTCACCATGAACGGGCCCGCATAGTCCACATGGATGCGTGACCATGGCCTGGTGGGCCAGGGCCACGGGCTGAGCAGGGCCTCCCTGGGGGCATTGCCCAGCTGGGCACACGTTGTGCACCTGCGAACCCAGTGTTCCAGGTCTGAGTCAATCCCCGGCCACCATACATGTGACCGGGCAATGGCCTTCATTAGCACGATGCCTGGGTGCTCGCTGTGGAGTTCCCTGATGAATGCCTCCCTGCCCCTCTGGGGCATGACTACCCGGCTGCCCCATAACAGGCAGTCGGCTTGGATGGAGAGCTCATCCATCCGTCTCTGAAACAGTCTGACCTCCTCAGGGCATGCTCCGTGTGCGGGCGCCCAATCCCCAGTCAGGACACATTTCTTTATCATGGATAGGAGAGGATCTCTGTTGGTCCAGATTTTGATCTGACGGGCTGTGATGGGGGAGCCTGCGCTGTCAAAAGCCTCAACGGCCATGACCATCTCAGCGCTTTTCTCCGCAGTGGTGGCCAGTGGAAGCCTGCTGAGCGCATCAGCGCAATTTTCAGTGCCTGGCCGGTGCCGTATGGTGTAGTCATACGCAGCCAGCGTGAGAGCCCATCGCTGTATGCTGTCGGACAACAGGGATGTTAACGGCTTGTGATCCGTTTCTAACTCGAACGGTCTGCCGAAAAGATACTGGTGCATTTTTTTCACACCGTAAACGCAAGCGAGTGCTTCCTTTTCGAACATGCCATACCCACGCTCTGCCTGGGAGAGCGACCTGGAGGCATAAGCCACCAGTTGTAGTCGGCCGTTGTCATTACCCTGCTGCAACACGCACCCAACCCCGTAGGACGATGCATCGCACGTTAAAACTAGTTTTTTTTACAGGGGTCATACAAAGTCAACAGATGGCTAGAACAAAGCAGGTTCCACGCCCTGTTGAAAGCCCGTTCATGACAGTCCCCCCAGAACCCAGTCACAACCCTTGTACAGGAGCACGTGTAACGGCTCCAACAATGTGCTTAAGTTAGGCAGTAAGTTCCCCAAAATAGTTCAAAAGTCCCAGGAACGATCGCAACTCCGACGTGTTGCCGGGCCAGGGCGCCCGGCGGATCGCCTCCGTTTTGGATTGGGCGGGCCGGATCCCGTCTGCGGCAACCCTCCTGCCTAAAAACTCGACCTCCGGGGCCAAAAACCACACACTTGGCCTTTTTCAGACGCAGGCCTACCCGGTCCAGTCGTCGTAGCACCTCCTCCAGGTTGTGGAGGCGTTCCTCTGTGTCTCGACCCGCTATTCGAATGTCGTCTTGGAATACGATTGTGCCGGAAATGGATTTGAGCAGGCTTGCCATGTTCCTCTGGAAGATTGCGGCGGCTGAACGAATGCCAAACGGACACCTGTTGTGGATGAATAACCCCTTGTGCGTCGTGATGATGGTCAGAAGCTTGGATTCTTCAGCCAGTTCCTGAGTCATGTCGGCCGAGGTGAGGTCCAGTGAACAGCTTGCCACCTGCCAGTGTGGCAAAAAGGTCCTCCGCTCTCAGGAGCGGGTATTGGTCCTGCAGGGACACCCGGTTGATGGTGGCTTTGTCGTCGCTGCAGATCCTGACCGAGCCATCCGCTTTAAGGACAGGAACAATGGGACTTTCCCCGTCACTGAATGCAACGGCCGAAATTATGCCCTCTCTGAGCAGCCTGTCCAATTCACTCTCAATTTTCCCACGCATCACATACCGCACCGCTCTGGCTTTGTGGTGCACTGGTCTGGCATCCGGGGTAGTGATGTGTGTCACTACTTTGGTGCCCTTGAAAGTTCTGACACCGGGTTGAAACAGTGACCCAAATTTTTGTAGGACCTGTGAGCATGAACTTCGCTCCACAGACGAAATAGCGTGCACATCGCCCCCATTTCCAGTTCATCTCAGCTAGCCAGCTCCTCCCCAAAAGCGCGGGGCCATTTCCCGGAACAATCCAGAGTGGCAGGCGGTCCATTGTGTGTTACCACCAGGTTTGCACTGCCCAGCACTGGGATGATCTCTCTGGTGTACATGCGTAGCTGCGTCTCAATGTGTTCCAGTTTGTCCCTGTTAGCTCTGTGTGGCCATAGTCTCTCAAATTGTTGGACGCTCATAAGGGACTGGCTGGCTCCCGTATCCAGCTCCATGCGCACCGGGATGCCATTCAATAAAACATTCATCATCATGGGTGGCGTTTTAGTGTATGAGCTGCGGACGTCAGCCACGTGAACCCGCTGAACCTCAGCATCCGTGGCTTGGCCCCAGGCATCATCCTGCATTGCAGACCCCTCGTCTGATTCCTCTGTTTCATAGATTAGCCTCGCTGCAGCCTTTTGGCACATTCTAGCCAAATGTCCTCTGGCATTACAATTCCTGCAGGTGAACTGCTGGAACCTGCAGCTTTTAGCAGTATGTCTACCCCCGCACCTCCAGCATTGGCTGAGATTGTTGTTCACAAAGGGGCTGTTACCAGGCATTCCTCTCTGATTGTCCCCTTGGTTGTTTCCAAGCACTCTGGTGGTGGGTGTCAATTGTCCCATCACGGGACGCATTGTTCCTCTTGATGGCATGAATTGCTGATCCTCCTGCCATTGTCTCTGTTGCTGTTCCACCCTAGAACCTGTTGCTGCCTGGCCGGTGTCGAATTGCCCTTGCCTGCCTGCCTGGGCAGTGTCGAATTGCCCTTGCCTGCCTGCCTGGGCAGTGTCGAATTGCCCTTGCCTGCCTGCCTGGCCGGTGTCGAATTGCCCTTGCTTGCCTGCCTGCCTGGGCAGTGTCGAATTTCCCTTGCCTGCCTGCCTGGGCAGTGTCGCATTGCCCTTGCCTGCCTGCCTGGGCAGTGTCGAATTGCCCTTGCCTGCCTGGGCAGTGTCGAATTGCCCTTGCCTGCCTGCCTGGTATTGAATTGCCCTTGCCTGCCTGCCTGGGCAGTGTAGAATTGCCCTTGCCTGCCTGCCTGGGCAGTGTCGAATTGCCCTTGCCTGCCTGTCTGGGCAGTGTCGAATTGCCCTTGCCTGCCTGCCTGGTGTCGAATTGCCCTTGCCTGCCTGCCTGGGCAGTGTCGAATTGCCCTTGCCTGCCTGCCTGGCTGGTGTTGAATTGTCCTTGCCTGCCTGGGCAGTGTCGAATTGCCCTTGCCTGCCTGCCTGGCCGGTGTTGAATTGCCCTTGCCTGCCTGCCTGGGCAGTGTCGAATTGCCCTTGCCTGCCTGCCTGGGCAGTGTCGAATTGCCCTTGCCTGCCTGCGGGGTTCTGTATCACTTTTACAACATTAACTCCCTGGTTCATCGCAACGTTAAAACCAGGGCTGCTTGCGTAAATTATCTTGGTCTCCTCTTCCCCCGCCAAGAAGGTCTGAGCTATCAAAGCTGCCCTTTCCAAAGTCGAGTCCTTGTCCTCAATGAGCTTCCTGAAAATCCCGGCATGACGAGTGCCCTCAGTGAAAAAAAATCCCTGAACACCTCCCCCCTGCAGGCGTCTGTGAACGTACAGAAGCTGGACAAGCGCCTCAGGTCTGCAACGAAGTCCGAGATGTTTTGTCCCTCCCGACGCCGGTGTGTGTAGAACCGGTGCCGGGCCATGTGTACGCTGCTCGCCGGTTTCAGATGTTCGCTGATCAGCTGGCTGAGCTCTTCGAAGGACTTGTGGGCCGGCTTGAGAGGTGCGAGCAGGTCTTGCATCAGCGCGTACGTTTTTGTCCGGCTGCTTGTCAGTAGATGCGCCCTCCGCTTGTCAGCTGCTTCTGCTCCCAGCCAGTCCTTTGTGACAAAGATCTGCTGGAGTCTCTCCACAAAACCGTCCCAGTCCTTACCCACACAGCAGTGTTCCTCTGTGCCACCGGTGGCCATCCTCGTGGTTCAGTGATTCCCGTTTCTCGTTGCCAGATGTAGCGTTCTCAACTCTGGAACATATTCACACGAGGCACGGACTGCAGACAAGGTCACTACATGACCTGCGCCTTTATTCCCCGGACCAAGGAGTGCTGAGCCTGCGTGGAACCTCCCTTTAAGTACCTGGCTGACCAGGTAAGGAGTGTCTCCCACAGGTTCATCCCCTGTGGTCAAGGTGTGGATTTCACAGTTGTACACAGCGTTGTTACATGTTGGTTACAGTTATGTGAAGGTTACAAACACGACAAAGACCATCAGCAGGCCGGGGCCATTGGAGGGAGCAGCGCGTGCTGCTGCAGGAGTGCGACGGCTGACTGCAGGGCGGGCAGGTCCAGCAGGAGCGGCGAGGTCGGGGCGAAGGAGCGGCGAGAGTTCGTAGAGGGGCCCAGGAGAGCCGGGGGCCCAGGGGGCAGCATGGTCCCAGCCCACACTGTGTGCGATATGTGGGCGCACTGGGTCCGTGCAGCAGAGCTGGTCTCCAGTCGTCCTGGTTAACCCTTGCCCCTGGACCGAGACCTCGCTCTGTCAAGCCCCGTGTGGTGGCTGGTGCACAACGGTCACCCCACGTTAAAACAATCCACCCAGGCGGCTGAAGGCACGGCCACCGATGGTGGAGCGATGGATATCGGGATGGCCGGAATTGGAGGAGTGCAGAGATCTCGGGAGGGGTTGCGGGGCTGGAGATTACAGAGATAGGGAGGGGGGCGAGGGCCATGGAGGGATTTGAAAACGAGGATGAGTGTTTGAAAATCGAGGTGTTGCTGGACCGGGAGCAAATGGGATGGGTTTTAAGGAGGAAGGCGGGTTGGGGGCTCCAAGGGGGCTGAGAGACCCGTAAGGCCAGGTTTCCCACAGGCCCTTGGGGACTTTTAATGGCGGGGGCCGGATTTGCAAGCAAGGTCTCGGTTTCCCGCCGGGGCCAGCCGGATTGAGAGGTAGGCCTGTGGTACTAGGCCGCACAGAGGAGGGAGGGAGTGTTTGCGTGGGGGCTGGGCCCCCTGGGTTGGGGGGTTTCGGGGTCAGGTGATCGGGGGGGGTGGAGGGGGTGTAATGTACGCATCCGTGAGTATGCTCACAGGTTTAGTTGGAAGTGGCTTAGCCAGTCACCTGATGTTCACAAGACTCAATAAAACCCCAGCCAGTTGGGTTCGGGGGATCCACGATGAGGCAGGTGGTCATAAGAACATAAGAAATAGGAGCAGGAGTCGGCCATTCGGCCCCTCGAGCCTGCTCCGCCATTTAATACGACCATGGCTGATCCGATCATGGACTCAGCTCCACTTCCCCGCCCGCTCCCCATAACCCTTCACTCCCTTATCGCTCAAAAATCTGTCTATCTCCACCTTAAATATATTCAATGACCCAGCCTCCACAGCTCTCTGGGGCAGAGAATTCCACAGATTTACAACCCTCTGAGAGAAGAAATTCCTCCTCATCTCAGTTTTAAATGGGCGGCCCCTTATTCTAAGACCATGCCCCCTAGTTCTAGTCTCCCCCATCAGTGGGAACATCCTCTCTGCATCCACCTTGTCGAGCCCCCTCATAATCTGATACGTTTCCATAAGATCACCTCTCATTCTTCTGAACTCCAATGAGTAGAGGCCCAACCTCCTCAACCTTTCCTCATAAGTCAACCCCCTCATCCCCGGAATCAACCGAATGAACTAATATGTCCTTACTATCCAGTATAAATGCACACGAGGCCCAAACTTGAGAGAAGGTCACTCTGTGACCAGTTACCTTTATTACCAAAAGCTCAAGAGAGCAACGGTGGGTGGACCTTCCCTTTTATACCGGAAGGTCCAGGTTAGGAGTGTCTCCCACAAGTTCACCCCCTTGTGGTCAGTGTTCTCAAGGTGCACAACTTAGGTCAGTTTATACTGGGCTCTCCTCCCTTTGGTTCCGGTGTTCGGTCACCTGTGGTGGAGTGAACTCTACATCGTGTTCTTCCTCTGCTTCTTCTATGGGGTTGCTGAACCTCCTTTTTGTTTGATCCACGTGTTTGCGGCAGATTTGTCCATTGGTAAGTTTAACTACCAGAATCCTATTCCCCTCTTTGGCAACCACAGTGCCTGCGAGCCATTTGGGCCCTGCAGCGTAATTAAGGACAAAAACAGGGTCATTTACATCAATACATCGCGCCCTCGCATTCCTGTCTTGGTAGTCACATTGTGACTGGCGCCTGCTCTCGACAATTTCTTTCATGGTGGGGTGTATAAGGGACAAGCTGGTTTTGAGCATCCTTTTCATTAGCAGCTCTGCGGGTGGAACCCCTGTGAGCGAGTGTGGTCGGGATCTATAGGCCAACATGAGGCGTGATAAGCGGCTTTGTAGGGAACCCCCTTGGATTCTGAGCATCCCCTGTTTAATTATCTGCTCTGCTTGTTCTGCCAGGTACCCCCAGCCCATTGCGCCCTCCCCCAGCACCCCCCATCCTTCATTGGCTCTTGGCTCCTGACCCAGACCCTGGCCCTCTCTAACCCATCAGAAAGACCCGGCCAGATTTTTAAAAAAATGATTAGTTCGTGGGATGTGGGCTTTGCCGGCAAGCCCAGCATTCACTGCCCCTGAATCACTCACAGTGAGCTGGCCTTTCCCCCGGGGGAGAGGGCGGGGGGTGGGGGTGAGCTCGGAGACCAGGCGCTGGAAAATGTTTGCTTCACCCCCGCCCAGACCCCACAAGTGGTATCTCCTTAAAGAAAGCCCAGAAAATAAAAACAGGGTTCCCGAAGCTGGATTGGGGTCAAGGTATGTCTGTGGGCTGAGCTCAGCTGGCCCCAGGGCAACAGTCCAAGCACCTTTACCGTGGTTCAATGTCCCCAAGGTACTTCACAGGCCGGGGCCATTGGAGGGAGCACCGTGTGGCGGCCCGGCCCAGAAATCGGCGTGGTTCCGGCCTGCAAGACTGTAGAGCCCTCAACTCTAGAACATATTCACAGACTGCAGGACGACATGACCTGCGCCTTTATTCCCCGGACCAAGGAGTGCTGAGCCTGCGTTTAAGTACCTGGCTGACCAGGTGAGGAGTGTCTCCCACAAGTTCACCCCCTGTGGTCAAGGTGTGCGTTTCACAGGTGTATACAGTGTACAGTGTTGTTACAGAAAGGTTACAGTTATGTGAAGGTTACAAACATGACATCACCTCCCCCCCCCAATGTCTTTGGGTCAAAGACTGAGTCTTTCAGGCGGTCGACACTCTCTCACGGAGCGCCGCAGTTGGGGCTCTGGGGACTCAGCATGGACAGGCCTGAGTTGGTTCCGGCCTGTCCGGGCTGGCCGCAGGGACTGTGTGCATGCTGTTGACTGTCCTTGTTGCTTGTTCACTGGCAGTGGTGTGGTTGACATCCCATGGTCTATTTCAGGTTCCTCCGTGTCCATGCTGAACCTTTTCTTGACCTGGTCCAGATGTTTGCGGCATATCTGCCCATTGTTGAGTCTGACCACCATGACCCTATTCCCCTCTTTGCCGATTACACTGCCCTCAAGCCACTTGGGTCCCAAAGCATGGTTGAGCACAAATACCGGGTCATCCATTTCTATACACCTCCCCCTTGAGTTTCGATCATGGAGCTCGGTTTGGGACTGCCGCATGCCCTCAACAATGTCGGCCAGGGCTGGGTGAATGAGGGACAGCCGCGTCTTGAGCGTGCGTTTGAGGAGTTCCTCTGGCGGGACTCCCGTGAACGAGTGCGGGCGGGACCTGTAGGCCAGCAGGAAACGCGATAGGCGGCACTGAAGAGAGGGTCCCTGGATATGGAGCATGCCCTGTTTTATGACTTGGACCGCCCGTTCTGCCTGGCCATTGGAAGCCGGCTTGAACGGCGCTGTCCGGACGTGTTTGATACCGTTACCCAACATAAACTCCTGGAATTCATGGCTGGTGAAACACGGGCCATTGTCGCTGACCAGAATATCCAGTAAGCCGGACCATAAAACCATACGCAGACTCTCCATGGTGATGGATGTCGTGCACGAGTTCTATATGATGCACTTGATCCACTTCGAGTACGCATCGACAACGATCAGGAACACTTTCACCATGAACGGGCCCGCGTAGTCCACATGGATGCGTGACCATGGCCTGGTGGGCCAGTGCCACGGGCTGAGCAGGGCCTCCCTGGGGGCATTGCCCAGCTGGGCACACGTCGTGCACCTGCGAACACAGTGTTCCAGGTCTGAGTCAATCCCCGGCCACCATACATGTGACCGGGCAATGGCCTTCATTAGCACGATGCCTGGGTGCTCGCTGTGGAGTTCCCTGATGAATGCCTCCCTGCCCCTCTGGGGCATGACTACCCGGCTGCCACATAACAGGCAGTCGGCTTGGATGGAGAGCTCATCCATCCGTCTCTGAAACAGTCTGACCTCCTCAGGGCATGCTCCGTGTGCGGGCGCCCAGTCCCCAGTCAGGACACATTTCTTTATCATGGATAGGAGAGGATCTCTGTTGGTCCAGATTTTGATCTGACGGGCTGTGATGGGGGAGCCTGCGCTGTCAAAAGCCTCAACGGCCATGACCATCTCAGCGCTTTTCTCCGCAGTGGTGGCCAGTGGAAGCCTGCTGAGCGCATCAGCGCAATTTTCAGTGCCTGGCCGGTGCCGTATGGTGTAGTCATACGCAGCCAGCGTGAGAGCCCATCGCTGTATGCGAGCTGACACATTGGCATTGACAGCCTTGCTGTCGGACAACAGGGATGTTAACGGCTTGCGATCCGTTTCTAACTCGAACGGTCTGCCGAAAAGATACTGGTGCATTTTTTTCACACCGTAAACGCAAGCGAGTGCTTCCTTTTCGAACATGCCGTACCCACGCTCTGCCTGGGAGAGCGACCTGGAGGCATAAGCCACCGGTTGTAGTCGGCCGTTGTCATTACCCTGCTGCAACACGCACCCAACCCCGTAGGACGATGCATCGCACGTTAAAACTAGTTTTTTTTACAGGGGTCATACAAAGTCAACAGATGGTTAGAACAAAGCAGGTTCCACGCCCTGTTGAAAGCCCGTTCATGACAGTCCCCCCAGAACCCAGTCACAACCCTTGTACAGGAGCACGTGTAACGGCTCCAACAATGTGCTTAAGTTAGGCAGTAAGTTCCCCAAAATAGTTCAAAAGTCCCAGGAACGATCGCAACTCCGACGTGTTGCCGGGCCAGGGCGCCCGGCGGATCGCCTCCGTTTTGGATTGGGCGGGCCGGATCCCGTCTGCGGCAACCCTCCTGCCTAAAAACTCGACCTCCGGGGCCAAAAACCACACACTTGGCCTTTTTCAGACGCAGGCCTACCCGGTCCAGTCGTCGTAGCACCTCCTCCAGGTTGTGGAGGCGTTCCTCTGTGTCTCGACCCGCTATTCGAATGTCGTCTTGGAATACGATTGTGCCGGAAATGGATTTGAGCAGGCTTGCCATGTTCCTCTGGAAGATTGCGGCGGCTGAACGAATGCCAAACGGACACCTGTTGTGGATGAATAACCCCTTGTGCGTCGTGATGATGGTCAGAAGCTTGGATTCTTCAGCCAGTTCCTGAGTCATGTCGGCCGAGGTGAGGTCCAGTGAACAGCTTGCCACCTGCCAGTGTGGCAAAAAGGTCCTCCGCTCTCAGGAGCGGGTATTGGTCCTGCAGGGACACCCGGTTGATGGTGGCTTTGTCGTCGCTGCAGATCCTGACCGAGCCATCCGCTTTAAGGACAGGAACAATGGGACTTTCCCCGTCACTGAATGCAACGGCCGAAATTATGCCCTCTCTGAGCAGCCTGTCCAATTCACTCTCAATTTTCCCACGCATCACATACCGCACCGCTCTGGCTTTGTGGTGCACTGGTCTGGCATCCGGGGTAGTGATGTGTGTCACTACTTTGGTGCCCTTGAAAGTTCTGACACCGGGTTGAAACAGTGACCCAAATTTTTGTAGGACCTGTGAGCATGAACTTCGCTCCACAGACGAAATAGCGTGCACATCGCCCCCATTTCCAGTTCATCTCAGCTAGCCAGCTCCTCCCCAAAAGCGCGGGGCCATTTCCCGGAACAATCCAGAGTGGCAGGCGGTCCATTGTGTGTTACCACCAGGTTTGCACTGCCCAGCACTGGGATGATCTCTCTGGTGTACATGCGTAGCTGCGTCTCAATGTGTTCCAGTTTGTCCCTGTTAGCTCTGTGTGGCCATAGTCTCTCAAATTGTTGGACGCTCATAAGGGACTGGCTGGCTCCCGTATCCAGCTCCATGCGCACCGGGATGCCATTCAATAAAACATTCATCATCATGGGTGGCGTTTTAGTGTATGAGCTGCGGACGTCAGCCACGTGAACCCGCTGAACCTCAGCATCCGTGGCTTGGCCCCAGGCATCATCCTGCATTGCAGACCCCTCGTCTGATTCCTCTGTTTCATAGATTAGCCTCGCTGCAGCCTTTTGGCACATTCTAGCCAAATGTCCTCTGGCATTACAATTCCTGCAGGTGAACTGCTGGAACCTGCAGCTTTTAGCAGTATGTCTACCCCCGCACCTCCAGCATTGGCTGAGATTGTTG
The DNA here is from genome assembly GCF_044704955.1 of Pristiophorus japonicus. Classification (NCBI taxonomy): domain Eukaryota; kingdom Metazoa; phylum Chordata; class Chondrichthyes; family Pristiophoridae; genus Pristiophorus; species Pristiophorus japonicus. The sequence goes on along the minus strand of NC_091999.1, from coordinate 8,802,487 downwards.
TTCACAAAGGGGCTGTTACCAGGCATTCCTCTCTGATTGTCCCCTTGGTTGTTTCCAAGCACTCTGGTGGTGGGTGTCAATTGTCCCATCACGGGACGCATTGTTCCTCTTGATGGCATGAATTGCTGATCCTCCTGCCATTGTCTCTGTTGCTGTTCCACCCTAGAACCTGTTGCTGCCTGGCCGGTGTCGAATTGCCCTTGCCTGCCTGCCTGGGCAGTGTCGAATTGCCCTTGCCTGCCTGCCTGGGCAGTGTCGAATTGCCCTTGCCTGCCTGCCTGGCCGGTGTCGAATTGCCCTTGCTTGCCTGCCTGCCTGGGCAGTGTCGAATTTCCCTTGCCTGCCTGCCTGGGCAGTGTCGCATTGCCCTTGCCTGCCTGCCTGGGCAGTGTCGAATTGCCCTTGCCTGCCTGCCTGGGCAGTGTCGAATTGCCCTTGCCTGCCTGTCTGGGCAGTGTCGAATTGCCCTTGCCTGCCTGCCTGGTGTCGAATTGCCCTTGCCTGCCTGCCTGGGCAGTGTCGAATTGCCCTTGCCTGCCTGCCTGGCTGGTGTTGAATTGTCCTTGCCTGCCTGCCTGCCTGGGCAGTGTCGAATTGCCCTTGCCTGCCTGCCTGGCCGGTGTTGAATTGCCCTTGCCTGCCTGCCTGGGCAGTGTCGAATTGCCCTTGCCTGCCTGCCTGGGCAGTGTCGAATTGCCCTTGCCTGCCTGCGGGGTTCTGTATCACTTTTACAACATTAACTCCCTGGTTCATCGCAACGTTAAAACCAGGGCTGCTTGCGTAAATTATCTTGGTCTCCTCTTCCCCCGCCAAGAAGGTCTGAGCTATCAAAGCTGCCCTTTCCAAAGTCGAGTCCTTGTCCTCAATGAGCTTCCTGAAAATCCCGGCATGACGAGTGCCCTCAGTGAAAAAAAATCCCTGAACACCTCCCCCCTGCAGGCGTCTGTGAACGTACAGAAGCTGGACAAGCGCCTCAGGTCTGCAACGAAGTCCGAGATGTTTTGTCCCTCCCGACGCCGGTGTGTGTAGAACCGGTGCCGGGCCATGTGTACGCTGCTCGCCGGTTTCAGATGTTCGCTGATCAGCTGGCTGAGCTCTTCGAAGGACTTGTGGGCCGGCTTGAGAGGTGCGAGCAGGTCTTGCATCAGCGCGTACGTTTTTGTCCGGCTGCTTGTCAGTAGATGCGCCCTCCGCTTGTCAGCTGCTTCCGCTCCCAGCCAGTCCTTTGTGACAAAGATCTGCTGGAGTCTCTCCACAAAACCGTCCCAGTCCTTACCCACACAGCAGTGTTCCTCTGTGCCACCGGTGGCCATCCTCGTGGTTCAGTGATTCCCGTTTCTCGTTGCCAGATGTAGCGTTCTCAACTCTGGAACATATTCACACGAGGCACGGACTGCAGACAAGGTCACTACATGACCTGCGCCTTTATTCCCCGGACCAAGGAGTGCTGAGCCTGCGTGGAACCTCCCTTTAAGTACCTGGCTGACCAGGTAAGGAGTGTCTCCCACAGGTTCATCCCCTGTGGTCAAGGTGTGGATTTCACAGTTGTACACAGCGTTGTTACATGTTGGTTACAGTTATGTGAAGGTTACAAACACGACAAAGACCATCAGCAGGCCGGGGCCATTGGAGGGAGCAGCGCGTGCTGCTGCAGGAGTGCGACGGCTGACTGCAGGGCGGGCAGGTCCAGCAGGAGCGGCGAGGTCGGGGCGAAGGAGCGGCGAGAGTTCGTAGAGGGGCCCAGGAGAGCCGGGGGCCCAGGGGGCAGCACGGTCCCAGCCCACACTGTGCGCGATATGTGGGCGCACTGGGTCCGTGCAGCAGAGCTGGTCTCCAGTCGTCCTGGTTAACCCTTGCCCCTGGACCGAGACCTCACTCTGTCAAGCCCCGTGTGGTGGCTGGTGCACAACGGTCACCCCACGTTAAAACAATCCACCCAGGCGGCTGAAGGCACGGCCACCGATGGTGGAGCGATGGATATCGGGATGGCCGGAATTGGAGGAGTGCAGAGATCTCGGGGGAGGTTGCGGGGCTGGAGATTACAGAGATAGGGAGGGGGGCGAGGGCCATGGAGGGATTTGAAAACGAGGATGAGTGTTTGAAAATCGAGGTGTTGCTGGACCGGGAGCAAATGGGATGGGTTTTAAGGAGGAAGGCGGGTTGGGGGCTCCAAGGGGGCCGAGAGACCCGTAAGGCCAGGTTTCCCACAGGCCCTTGGGGACTTTTAATGGCGGGGGCCGGATTTGCAAGCAAGGTCTCGGTTTCCCGCCGGGGCCAGCCGGATTGAGAGGTAGGCCTGTGGTACTAGGCCGCACAGAGGAGGGAGGGAGTGTTTGCGTGGGGGCTGGGCCCCCTGGGTTGGGGGGTTTCGGGGTCAGGTGATCGGGGGGGGGGTGGAGGGGGTGTAATGTACGCATCCGTGAGTATGCTCACAGGTTTAGTTGGAAGTGGCTTAGCCAGTCACCTGATGTTCACAAGACTCAATAAAACCCCAGCCAGTTGGGTTCGAGGGATCCACGATGAGGCAGGTGGTCATAAGAACATAAGAAATAGGAGCAGGAGTCGGCCATTCGGCCCCTCGAGCCTGCTCCGCCATTTAATACGACCATGGCTGATCCGATCATGGACTCAGCTCCACTTCCCCGCCCGCTCCCCATAACCCTTCACTCCCTTATCGCCCAAAAATCTGTCTATCTCCACCTTAAATATATTCAATGTCCCAGCCTCCACAGCTCTCTGGGGCAGAGAATTCCACAGATTTACAACCCTCTGAGAGAAGAAATTCCTCCTCATCCCAGTTTTAAATGGGCGGCCCCTTATTCTAAGACCATGACCCCTAGTTCTAGTCTCCCCCATCATTGGGAACATCCTCTCTGCATCCACCTTGTCGAGCCCCCTCATAATCTGATAAGTTTCGATAAGATCACCTCTCATTCTTCTGAACTCCAATGAGTAGAGGCCCAACCTCCTCAACCTTTCCTCATAAGTCAACCCCCTCATCCCCGGAATCAACCGAATGAACTAATATGTCCTTACTATCCAGTATAAATGCACACGAGGCCCAAACTTGAGAGAAGGTCACTCTGTGACCAGTTACCTTTATTACCAAAAGCTCAAGAGAGCACCGGAAAGTCCAGGTTAGGAGTGTCTCCCACAAGTTCGTCCCCTTGTGGTCAGTGTTCTCAAGGTGTACAACTTAGGTCAGTTTATACTGGGCTCTCCTCCCTTTGGTTCCGGTGTTCGGTCACCTGTGGTGGAGTGAACTCTACATCGTGTTCTTCCTCTGCTTCTTCTGTGGGGTTGCTGAACCTCCTTTTTGTTTGATCCACGTGTTTGCGGCAGATTTGTCCATTGGTAAGTTTAACTACCAGAATCCTATTCCCCTCTTTGGCAATCACAGTGCCTGCGAGCCATTTGGGCCCTGCAGCGTAATTAAGGACAAAAACAGGGTCATTTACATCAATACATCGCGCCCTCGCATTCCTGTCATGGTCGTCACATTGTGGCTGGCGCCTGCTCTCGACAATTTCTTTCATGGTGGGGTGTATAAGGGACAAGCTGGTTTTGAGCATCCTTTTCATTAGCAGCTCTGCGGGTGGAACCCCTGTGAGCGAGTGTGGTCGGGATCTATAGGCCAACATGAGGCGTGATAAGCGGCTTTGTAGGGAACCCCCTTGGATTCTGAGCATCCCCTGTTTGATTATCTGCTCTGCTTGTTCTGCCTGGCCGTTTGAGGCCGGCTTGAACGGTGCCGTTCTAACATGGTTAATTCCATTGCCTGCCATGAAGTCCTGGAACTCAGTGCTTGTGAAGTACGGGCCATTGTTGCTGACCAAGACGTCCGGTAGACCGTGGGCGGCGAACATTGCCCGTAGACTTTCTACCGTGGCAGAGGATGTGCTTGAATTTAAAATGTCACACTCGATCCATTTGGAGTAGGCGTCTACTGCAACCAAAAACATTTTCCCATGAAAGGACCTGCGTAGTCCACATGGATGCGTGACCATGGCTTGGCGGGCCATGGCCAGGGGCTAAGGGGGGCTTCCCTGGGCCCGATCTGCAGTTCCAGATCTGCGTCTATCCCTGGCCACCAAACTTGTGACCTGGCAATTGCCTTCATCATGACAATGCCCGGGTGCCCATTGTGGAGTTCTCTGATGAACACCTCTCTGCCCATCTGGGGCATGACTACTCGGTTTCTCCACAGTAGGCAATCAGCCTGAATCGAGAGTTCATCCTTGCACCTATGAAACGGTTTAAATTCCTCAGGGCATGCCCTGTACGTGGCTGCCCAGTCCCCATTCAGGACACATTTCTTGACTAGAGACAATAGCGGGTCTCTATTTGTCCAGACTTTAATCTGACGGGCTGTCACGGGTGAGCCTTCGCTTTCGAAAGCTTCAACAGCCATGACCATCTCAGCACCATGCTCGGTAGCCCCCTCAGTGGTGGCTAGTGGGAGCCTGCTGAGTGCATCGGCGCAGTTTTCGGTGCCCGGTCTGTGCCGAATTGTGTAGTCATAGGCGGCTACCGTGAGTGCCCACCTCTGTATGCGGGCCGATGCGTTTGCATTTATGGCCTTGTTGTCGGCCAAAAGGGACGTTAGGGGTTTGTGATCTGTCTCCAGCTCAAATTTCCTGCCAAACAGGTACTGGTGCATTTTCTTTACCGCATATACACATGCTAGCGCCTCCTTTTCTACCATCCCGTAGCCCCTTTCTGCCTGAGACAGACTTCTGGAGGCATAAGCTACCGGCTGTAACTGATGCTTGGCATTGACATGCTGCAACACACACCCGACCCCATAGGATGACGCATCGCACGTTAAAACAAGTTTCTTACATGGGTCATATAGCGTGAACAGTGTGTTGGAGCATAACAAATTGCGTGCTCTATTAAAAGCCCCTTCCTGGCTGTCCCCCCAGACTCATTCGCGACCTTTGCGTAGGAGCACGTGTAGCGGCTCTAACAGCGTGCTCAATTTGGGAAGAAAGTTGCCAAAATAGTTCAGGAGCCCCAGGAACGAACGCAGCTCCGTCGTGTTACGGGGTCTGGGTGCTCTCTGGATCGCTTCCGTCTTGGACGCAGTAGGGCTGATCCCGTCTGCTGCTACCCTCATCCCCAGGAATTCTACCTCTGGAGCTAGGAAGACGCACTTCGCCTTTTTCAGTCGCAGCCCTACCCGGTCCAGTCTGCGTAGCACCTCCTCCAGGTTGTGGAGGTGTTCTTCAGTATCGTAATCCGTGATGAGGATGTCGTCCTGAAAAACCACCGTCCCTGGAATCGACTTGAGGAGGCTTTCCATATTTCGTTGGAAGATCGCGGCGGCCGAGCGAATCCCGAACGGACATCTGTTGTACTCAAACAACCCCTTGTGTGTCGTGATGGTGGTCAGCTTCTTCGACTCACTCGCCAGCTCCTGGGTCATGTAAGCTGAGGTCAGGTCCAATTTTGAAAAAAGTTTGCCACCGGATAGCGTCGCAAAGAGGTCCTCCGCTCTCGGTAGCGGGTACTGGTCTAGGAGTGACACCCGATTGATGGTGGCCTTGTAATCGCCACATATCCTGACCGACCCATCCGCCTTGAGCACCGGCACAATCGGGCTCGCCCAGTCACTGAATTCGACTGGCGAGATGATGCCTTCCCTCAACAGGCGGTCCAATTTGCCTTCTATCTTTTCCCGCATCATGTACGGCACCGCTCTGGCCTTGTGGTGTACTGGCCTGGCGTCCGGGTTTATGTGAATCACTACCTTGGCCCCCATGAAAGTGCCGATGCCGGGTTGAAATAATGAGTCAAATTTGTCCAGGATCTGTGAGCATGATGCTCGCTCCAGAGAGGAAATTGCATTGACATCGCCCCATTTCCTGTTCATGACAGAAAGCCAACTCCTCCCCAGTAGTGCGGGACCGTCCCCTGGGACAATCCAGAGTGGCAACCTGTTCTCCGAATCTTTGTGGGTCACGACGACCGTGGCGCTGACAGTCCTCCCAGTCACAGGGGGCGCTGACAGTCCTCCCAGTCACAGGGGGCGCTGACAGTCCTCCCAGTCACAAGGGGCGCTGACAGTCCTCCCAGTCACAGGGGGCGCTGACAGTCCTCCCAGTCACAGGGGGCGCTGACAGTCCTCCCAGTCACAGGGGGCGTTGACAGTCCTCCCAGTCACAGGGGGCGCTGACAGTCCTCCCAGTCACACGGGGCACTGACAGTACTCCCAGTCACAGGGGGGCGCTGACAGTCCTCCCAGTCACAGGCGGCGCTGACAGTCCTCCCAGTCACACGGGGCGCTGACAGTCCTCCCAGTCACAGGGGGGCGCTGACAGTCCTCCAAGTCACAGGGGGCGCTGACAGTCCTCCCAGTCACACGGGGCGCTGACAGTACTCCCAGTCAGAGGGGGCACTGACAGTACTCCCAGTCACAGGGGGGCGCTGACAGTCCTCCCAGTCACAGGGGGCGCTGACAGTCCTCCCAGTCACAGGGGGCGCTGACAGTCCTCCCAGTCACAGGGGGGCGCTGACAGTCCACCCAGTCAGAGGGGGTGCTGACAGTCCTCCCAGTCACAGGGGACGCTGACAGTCCTCCCAGTCAGAGGGGGCACTGACAGTACTCCCAGTCACAGGGGGCGCTGACAGTCCTCCCAGTCACGGAGCGCTGACAGTCCTCCCAGTCACGGGGGGGTGCTGTTGCGGTCCTCCCAGTGACAGGGAGCGCTGACGCGGTCCTCTCAGTGAAAGGGGGCGCTGACGGTCCTCCCAGTGAAAGGGGGCGCAGACAGTCCTCCCAGTCACAGGGGGGCGCTGACAAACCTCCCATTCACAGGGGGCGCTGACAGTCCTCCCAGTCACAGGGGGCGCTGACAGTCCTCCCAGTCACAGGGGGCGCCGACAGTCCTCCCAGTCACAGGGCGGCGCTGACAGTCCTCCCAGTCACAGGGCGGCGCTGACAGTCCTCCCAGTCACAGGAGGGCGCTGACAGTCCTCCCAGTCACAGTGGGCGCTGACAGTCCTCCCAATCACGGCGGGCGCTGACAGTCCTCCCATTCACAGGGGGCGCCGACAGTCCTCCCAGTCACAGGTCGGCGCTGACAGTCCTCCCAGTCACAGGGCGGCGCTGACAGTCCTCCCAGTCACAGGGCGGCGCTGACATTCCTCCCAGTCACACGGGGCACTGACAGTACTCCCACTGACAGGGGTCGCTGACAGTCCTCCCAGTCACAGGGGGCGCTGACAGTCCTCCCAGTCACAGGGCGGCGCTGACATTCCTCCCAGTCACACGGGGCACTGACAGTACTCCCACTGACAGGGGTCGCTGACAGTCCTCCCAGTCACAGGGGGCGCTGACAGTCCTCCCAGTCACAGGGGGCGCTGACAGTCCTCCCAGTCACAGGGGGGCGCTGACAGTCCACCCAGTCAGAGGGGGTGCTGACAGTCCTCCCAGTCACAGGGGACGCTGACAGTCCTCCCAGTCAGAGGGGGCACTGACAGTACTCCCAGTCACAGGGGGCGCTGACAGTCCTCCCAGTCACGGAGCGCTGACAGTCCTCCCAGTCACGGGGGGGTGCTGTTGCGGTCCTCCCAGTGACAGGGAGCGCTGACGCGGTCCTCTCAGTGAAAGGGGGCGCTGACGGTCCTCCCAGTGAAAGGGGGCGCAGACAGTCCTCCCAGTCACAGGGGGGCGCTGACAAACCTCCCATTCACAGGGGGCGCTGACAGTCCTCCCAGTCACAGGGGGCGCTGACAGTCCTCCCAGTCACAGGGGGCGCCGACAGTCCTCCCAGTCACAGGGCGGCGCTGACAGTCCTCCCAGTCACAGGGCGGCGCTGACAGTCCTCCCAGTCACAGGAGGGCGCTGACAGTCCTCCCAGTCACAGTGGGCGCTGACAGTCCTCCCAATCACGGCGGGCGCTGACAGTCCTCCCATTCACAGGGGGCGCCGACAGTCCTCCCAGTCACAGGTCGGCGCTGACAGTCCTCCCAGTCACAGGGCGGCGCTGACAGTCCTCCCAGTCACAGGGCGGCGCTGACATTCCTCCCAGTCACACGGGGCACTGACAGTACTCCCACTGACAGGGGTCGCTGACAGTCCTCCCAGTCACAGGGGGCGCTGACAGTCCTCCCAGTCACAGGGCGGCGCTGACATTCCTCCCAGTCACACGGGGCACTGACAGTACTCCCACTGACAGGGGTCGCTGACAGTCCTCCCAGTCACAGGGGGCGCTGACAGTCCTCCCAGTCACAGGGGGCGCTGACAGTCCTCCCAGTCACAGGGGGCGCTGACAGTCCTCCCAGTCACAGGGGGCGCTGACAGTCCTCCCAGTCACAGGGGGCGCTGACAGTACTCCCAGTCACAGGGGGCGCTGACAGTACTCCCAGTCACAGGGGGCGCTGACAGTCCTCCCAGTCACAGGGGGCGCTGACAGTATTCCCAGTCACAGGGGGCGCTGACAGTCCTCCCAGTCACAGGGGGCGCTGACAGTCCTCCCAGTCACAGGGGGGGGGCACTGACAGTCCTCCCAGTCACAGGGGGCGCTGACAGTACTCCCAGTCACAGGGGGCGCTGACAGTCCTCCCAGTCGCAGGGGGCGCTGACAGTCCTCCCAGTCACGGGGGCGCTGACAGTCCTCCCAGTCACAGGGGGGCGCTGACAGACCTCCCAGTCACAGGGGGCGCTGACAGTCCACCCAGTCACAGGGGTCGCTGACAGTCCTCCCAGTCACAGGGGGCGCTGACAGTCCTCCCAGTCACAGGAGGGCGCTGAGTCCACCCAGTCACAGGAGGGCGCTGAGTACTCCCAGTCACAAGGGGCGCTGACAGACCTCCCAGTCACAAGGGGCGCTGACAGACCTCCCAGTCACAGCGGGCGCTGAGTCCACCCAGTCACAAGGAGCGCTGACAGTCCTCCCAGTCACAAGGAGCGCTGACAGTCCTCCCAGTCACAGGGGGCACTGACAGTCCTCCCAGTCACAGGGGGCACTGACAGTCCTCTCAGTCACAAGGGGCGCTGACAGTCCTCCCAGTCACAGGGGGCGCTGACAGTCCTCCCAGTCACAGGGGGCGCTGACAGTCCTCTCAGTCACAAGGGGCGCTGACAGTCCTCCCAGTCACAGGGGGCGCTGACAGTCCTCCCAGTCACAGGGGTCGCTGACAGTCCTCCCAGTGACAGGGGGCGCTGACAGTACAGACCTCCCAGTCACAGGGGGGCGCTGACAGCACAGACCTCCCAGTCACAGGGGGGCGCTGACAGTACAGACCTCCCAGTCACAGGGGGGCGCTGACAGTACAGTCCTCTCAGTCACAAGGGGCGCTGACAGTCCTCCCAGTCACAGGGGGCGCTGACAGTCCTCCCAGTCACAGGGGGCGCTGACAGTCCTCTCAGTCACTAGGGGCGCTGACAGTCCTCCCAGTCACAGGGGGCGCTGACAGTCCTCCCAGTCACAGGGGTCGCTGACAGTCCTCCCAGTGACAGGGGGCGCTGACAGTACAGACCTCCCAGTCACAGGGGGGCGCTGACAGCACAGACCTCCCAGTCACAGGGGGGCGCTGACAGTACAGACCTCCCAGTCACAGGGGGGCGCTGACAGTACAGTCCTCCCAGTCACAGGGGGGCGCTGACAGTACAGACCTCCCAGTCACAGGGGGGCGCTGACAGTACAGACCTCCCAGTCACAGGGGTGGGGGGCGCTGACAGTACAGAGCTCCCAGTCACAGGGGGGCGCTGACAGTACAGACCTTCCAGTCACAGGGGGGGGGGGCGCTGACAGTACAGTCCTCCCAGTCACAGGGCGGCGCTGACAATACAGTCCTCCCAGTCACAGGGGGGCGCTGACAGTACAGACCTCCCAGTCACAGGGGGGCGCTGACAGTACAGACCTCCCAGTCACAGGGGGGCTCTGACAGTACAGACCTCCCAGTCACAGGGGGGCGCTGACAGTACAGACCTCCCAGTCACAGGGGGGCGCTGACAGGACAGTCCTCCCAGTCACAGGGGGGCGCTGACAGTACAGACCTCCCAGTCACAGGGGGGGCTGACAGTGCAGACCTCCCAGTCACAGGGGGGCGCTGACAGTACAGACCTCCCAGTCACAGGGGGGCGCTGACAGGACAGTCCTCCCAGTCACAGGGGGGCGCTGACAGGACAGTCCTCCCAGTCACAGGGGGGCGCTGACAATACAGTCCTCCCAGTCACAGGGAAGCGCTGACAGTACAGACCTCCCAGTCACAGCGGGGGGCTGACAGTGCAGACCTCCCAGTCACAGGGGGGCGCTGACAGTACAGTCCTCCCAGTCACAGGGGGGCGCTGACAGTACAGACCTCCCAGTCACAGGGGGGCGCTGACAGTACAGACCTCCCAGTCACAGGGGGGCGCTGACAGTACAGACCTCCCAGTCACAGGGGGCGCTGACAGTACAGTCCTCCCAGTCACAGGGGGGCGCTGACAGTACAGACCTCCCAAGTCACAGGGGGGCGTTGACAGTACAGACCTCCCAGTCACAGGGGGCGCTGACAGTACAGTCCTCCCAGTCACAGGGGGGCGCTGACAGTACAGACCTCCCAGTCACAGGGGGGCGCTGACAGTACAGACCTCCCAGTCACAGGGGGGCGCTGACAGTACAGTCCTCCCAGTCACAGGGGGGCGCTGACAGTACAGACCTCCCAGTCACAGCGGGGGGCTGACAGTGCAGACCTCCCAGTCACAGGGGGGCGCTGACAGTACAGACCTCCCATTCACAGGGGGGCGCTGACAGTACAGACCTCCCAGTCACAGCGGGGGGCTGACAGTGCAGACCTCCCAGTCACAGGGGGGCGCTGACAGTACAGACCTCCCAGTCACAGGGGGGCGCTGACAGTACAGACCTCCCATTCACAGGGGGGGGCTGACAGTACAGACCTCCCAGTCACAGGGGGGCGCTGACAGTACAGACCTCCCAAGTCACAGGGGGGCGCTGACAGTACAGTCCTCCCAGTCACAGGGGGGCGCTGACAGTACAGACCTCCCAGTCACAGGGGGGCGCTGACAGTACAGACCTCCCAGTCACAGGGGGGCGCTGACAGTACAGACCTCCCAGTCACAGGGGGGCGCTGACAGTACAGACCTCCCAGTCACAGGGGGGCGCTGACAGTACAGTCCTCCCAGTCACAGGGGGGCGCTGACAGTACAGACCTCCCAGTCACAGCGGGGGGCTGACAGTGCAGACCTCCCAGTCACAGGGGGGCGCTGACAGTACAGACCTCCCAGTCACAGGGGGGCGCTGACAGTACAGACCTCCCAGTCACAGGGGGGCGCTGACAGTACAGACCTCCCAGTCACAGGGGTGGGGGGCGCTGACAGTACAGAGCTCCCAGTCACAGGGGGGCGCTGACAGTACAGACCTTCCAGTCACAGGGGCGGGGGGCGCTGACAGTACAGTCCTCCCAGTCACAGGGCGGCGCTGACAATACAGTCCTCCCAGTCACAGGGGGGCGCTGACAGTACAGACCTCCCAGTCACAGGGGGGCGCTGACAGTACAGACCTCCCAGTCACAGGGGGGCTCTGACAGTACAGACCTCCCAGTCACAGGGGGGCGCTGACAGTACAGACCTCCCAGTCACAGGGGGGCGCTGACAGGACAGTCCTCCCAGTCACAGGGGGGCGCTGACAGTACAGACCTCCCAGTCACAGGGGGGGCTGACAGTACAGACCTCCCAGTCACAGGGGGGCGCTGACAGGACAGTCCTCCCAGTCACAGGGGGGCGCTGACAGGACAGTCCTCCCAGTCACAGGGGGGCGCTGACAATACAGTCCTCCCAGTCACAGGGAAGCGCTGACAGTACAGACCTCCCAGTCACAGCGGGGGGCTGACAGTGCAGACCTCCCAGTCACAGGGGGGCGCTGACAGTACAGTCCTCCCAGTCACAGGGGGGCGCTGACAGTACAGACCTCCCAGTCACAGGGGGGCGCTGACAGTACAGACCTCCCAGTCACAGGGGGGCGCTGACAGTACAGACCTCCCAGTCACAGGGGGCGCTGACAGTACAGTCCTCCCAGTCACAGGGGGGCGCTGACAGTACAGACCTCCCAAGTCACAGGGGGGCGTTGACAGTACAGACCTCCCAGTCACAGGGGGCGCTGACAGTACAGTCCTCCCAGTCACAGGGGGGCGCTGACAGTACAGACCTCCCAGTCACAGGGGGGCGCTGACAGTACAGACCTCCCAGTCACAGGGGGGCGCTGACAGTACAGTCCTCCCAGTCACAGGGGGGCGCTGACAGTACAGACCTCCCAGTCACAGCGGGGGGCTGACAGTGCAGACCTCCCAGTCACAGGGGGGCGCTGACAGTACAGACCTCCCATTCACAGGGGGGCGCTGACAGTACAGACCTCCCAGTCACAGCGGGGGGCTGACAGTGCAGACCTCCCAGTCACAGGGGGGCGCTGACAGTACAGACCTCCCAGTCACAGGGGGGCGCTGACAGTACAGACCTCCCATTCACAGGGGGGGGCTGACAGTACAGACCTCCCAGTCACAGGGGGGCGCTGACAGTACAGACCTCCCAAGTCACAGGGGGGCGCTGACAGTACAGTCCTCCCAGTCACAGGGGGGCGCTGACAGTACAGACCTCCCAGTCACAGGGGGGCGCTGACAGTACAGACCTCCCAGTCACAGGGGGGCGCTGACAGTACAGACCTCCCAGTCACAGGGGGGCGCTGACAGTACAGACCTCCCAGTCACAGGGGGGCGCTGACAGTACAGTCCTCCCAGTCACAGGGGGGCGCTGACAGTACAGACCTCCCAGTCACAGCGGGGGGCTGACAGTGCAGACCTCCCAGTCACAGGGGGGCGCTGACAGTACAGACCTCCCAGTCACAGGGGGGCGCTGACAGTACAGACCTCCCAGTCACAGGGGGGTGCTAACAGTACAGACCTCCCAGTCACAGGGGGGCACTGACAGTACAGACCTCCCAGTCACAGGGGGGCGCTGACAGTACAGACCTCCCATTCACAGGGGGGGTGCTGACAGTACAGACCTCCCATTCACAGGGGGGGGGCTGACAGTACAGACCTCCCAGTCACAGCGGGGGGCGCTGACAGTACAGACCTCCCAGTCACAGGGGGGCGCTGACAGTACAGACCTCCCAAGTCACAGGGGGGCGTTGACAGTACAGACCTCCCAGTCACAGGGGGGCGCTGACAGTACAGACCTCCCAGTCACAGCGGGGGGCGCTGACAGTACAGACCTCCCAGTCACAGGGGGCGCTGACAGTACAGTCCTCCCAGTCACAGGGGGGCGCTGACAGTGCAGACCTCCCAGTCACAGGGGGGGCGCTGACAGTACAGACCTCCCAGTCACAGGGGGGCGCTGACAGTACGGACCTCCCAAGTCACAGGGGGGCGTTGACAGTACAGACCTCCCAGTCACAGGGGGCGCTGACAGTACAGTCCTCCCAGTCACAGGGGGGCGCTGACAGTACAGACCTCCCAGTCACAGGGGGGCACTGACAGTACAGACCTCCCAGTCACAGGGGGGCGCTGACAGTACAGTCCTCCCAGTCACAGGGGGGCGCTGACAGTACAGACCTCCCAGTCACAGGGGGGCGCTGACAGTACAGACCTCCCAGTCACAGGGGGGCGCTGACAGTACAGACCTCCCAGTCACAAGGGGGCGCTGACAGTACAGACCTCCCAGTCACAGGGGGGGGCGCTGACAGTACAGACCTCCCAGTCACAGGGGGGCGCTGACAGTACAGACCTCCCAGTCACAGGGGGGCGCTGACAGTACAGACCTCCCAGTCACAGGGGACGCTGACAGTACAGTCCTCCCAGTCACAGGGGGGCGCTGACAGTACAGACCTCCCAGTCACAGGGGGGCGCTGACAGTACAGACCTCCCAGTCACAGGGGGACGCTGACAGTACAGATCTCCCAGTCACAGGGGGGCGCTGACAGTACAGACCTCCCAGTCACAGGGGGGTCGCTGACAGTACAGACCTCCCAGTCACAGGGGGGTCGCTGACAGACCTCCCAGTCACAGGGAGGGCGCTGATAGACCTCCCAGTCACAGGGGGCCGCTGACAGTACAGACCTCCCAGTCACAGGGGGGCGCTGTCAGTACAGACCTCCCAGTCACAGGGGGGCGCTGACAGTACAGACCTCCCAGTCACAGGGGGGGCACTGACAGTGCAGACCTCCCAGTCACAGGGCGGCGCTGACAGTACAGACCTCCCAGTCACAGCGGGGGGCTGACAGTACAGACCTCCCAGTCACAGGGGGGGCGCTGACAGTACAGACCTCCCAGTCACAGGGGGGCGCTGACAGTACAGTCCTCCCAGTCACAGGGGGCGCCGACAGTCCTCCCAGTCACAGGGGGCGCCGACAGTCCTCCCAGTCACAGGGCGGCGCTGACAGTACTCCCAGTCACAGGGCGGCGCTGACAGTCCTCCCAGTCACAGGGCGGCGCTGACAGTCCTCCCAGTCACAAGGGGCACTGACAGTCCTCCCAGTCACAGGGGGCGCCGACAGTCCTCCCAGTCACAGGGGGCGCCGACAGTCCTCCCATTCACAGGGGTCGCTGACAGTCCTCCCAGTCACAGGGCGGCGCTGACAGTACTCCCAGTCACAGGGCGGCGCTGACAGTCCTCCCAGTCACAGGGCGGCGCTGACAGTCCTCCCAGTCACAGGGGGCGCTGACAGTCCTCCCAGTCACAGGGGGCGCTGACAGTCCTCCCATTCACAGGGGGCGCTGACAGTCCTCCCAGTCACAGGGGGCGCCGACGGTCCTCCCAGTCAAAGGTCGGCGCTGACAGTCCTCCCAGTCACAGGGGGCGCTGACAGTCCTCCCAGTCACAGGGCTGCGCTGACAGTCCTCCCAGTCACAGGGCGGCGCTGACAGTCCTCCCAGTCACACGGGGCACTGACAGTCCTCCCAGTCACAGGGGGCACTGACAGTACTCCCACTGACAGGGGTCGCTGACAGTCCTCCCAGTCACAGGGGGCGCTGACAGTCCTCCCAGTCACAGGAGGGCGCTGAGTCCTCCCAGTCACAAGGAGCGCTGACAGTACTCCCAGTCACAGGAGGGGTCGCTGACAGTCCTCCCAGTCACAGGGGGCGCTGACAGTCCTCCCAGTCACAAGGAGCGCTGACAGTCCTCCCAGTCACAGGGGGCGCTGACAGTACGCCCAGTCACAGGAGGGCGCTGACAGTCCTCCCAGTCACAGGAGGCGCTGACAGTACGCCCAGTCACAGGGGGCGCTGACAGTCCTCCCAGTCACAGGGGGCGCTGACAGTACTCCCAGTCACAGGGGGCGCTGACAGTCCTCCCAGTCACAGGGGGCGCTGACAGTCCTCCCAGTCACAGGGGGCGCTGACAGTCCTCCCAGTCACAGGGGGCGCTGACAGTCCTCCCAGTCACAGGGGGCGCTGACAGTCCTCTCAGTCACAGGGGGGGCACTGACAGTCCTCCCAGTCACAGGGGGTGCTGACAGTACTCCCAGTCACAGGGGGCGCTGACTGTCCTCCCAGTCACAGGGGGCGCTGACAGTACTCCCAGTCACAGGGGGCGCTGACAGTCCTCCCAGTAACAGGGGGCGCTGACAGACCTCCCAGTCACGGCGGGCGCTGACAGACCTCCCAGTCACAGTGGGGCGCTGACAGTCCTCCCAGTCACAGGGGGCGCTGACAGTCCTCCCAGTCACAAGGGGCGCTGACAGTCCTCCCATTCACAGGGGGCGCTGACAGTCCTCCCAGTCACAGGGGGCGCTGACAGACCTCCCAGTCACAGGGGAGCGCTGACAGTCCTCCCAGTCACGGCGGGCGCTGACAGACCTCCCAGTCACAGGGGGCGCTGACAGTCCTCCCATTCACAGAGGGCGCTGACAGACCTCCCAGTCACAAGAGGCGCTGACAGTCCTCCCATTCACAGGGGGCGCTGACAGACCTCCCAGTCACAGGGGGCGCTGACAGTCCTCCCATTCACAGAGGGCGCTGACAGACCTCCCAGTCACAAGAGGCGCTGACAGTCCTCCCATTCACAAGGAGCGCTGACAGTCCTCCCAGTCACAGGGGGCGCTGACAGTCCTCCCAGTCACAGGGGGCGCTGACAGTCCTCCCAGTCACAGGGGTCGCTGACAGTCCTCTCAGTCACAAGGGGCGCTGACAGTCCTCCCAGTCACAGGGGGCGCTGACAGTCCTCCCAGTCACAGGGGGCGCTGACAGTCCTCTCAGTCACAAGGGGCGCTGACAGTCCTCCCAGTCACAAAGGGCGCTGACAGTCCTCCCAGTCACAGGGGTCGCTGACAGTCCTCCCAGTCACAGGGGTCGCTGACAGTCCTCCCAGTGACAGGGGGCGCTGACAGTCCTCCCAGTCACAGGGGGGCGCTGACAGTCCTCCCAGTGACAGGGGGCGCTGACAGTGCAGACCTCCCAGTCACAGGGGGGGCGCTGACAGTACAGACCTCCCAGTCACAGGGGGGCGCTGACAGTACAGTCCTCCCAGTCACAGGGGGGTGCTGACAGTACAGACCTCCCAGTCACAGGAGGGCGCTGACAGTACAGTCCTCCCAGTCACAAGGGGGCGCTGACAGTACAGACCTCCCAGTCACAGGGGGGCGCTGACAGTACAGTCCTCCCAGTCACAGGGGGGCACTGAAAGTACAGACCTCCCAGTCACAGGGGGGCGCTGACAGTACAGACCTCCCAGTCACAGTGGGACACTGACAGTACAGACCTCCCAGTCACAGGGGGGCGCTGACAGTACAGTCCTCCCAGTCACAGGGGGGCGCTGACAGTACAGACCTCCCAGTCACAGGGGGGCACTGACAGTACAGACCTCCCAGTCACAGGGGGGCGCTGACAGTACAGTCCTCCCAGTCACAGGGGGGCGCTGACAGTACAGACCTCCCAGTCACAGGGGGGCGCTGAAAGTACAGACCTCCCAGTCACAGGGGGGCGCTGACAGTACAGACCTCCCAGACACAGGGGGTGCGCTGACAGTACAGTCCTCCCAGTCACAGGGGGGCTGACAGTACAGACCTCCCAGTCACAGGGGGGCGCTGACAGTACAGACCTCCCAGTCACAGGGGGGTGCTGACAGTACAGACCTCCCAGTCACAGGGGGGGGGCGCTGACAGTACAGACCTCCCAGTCACAGGGGGGCGCTGACAGTACAGACCTCCCAGTCACAGGGGGGCGCTGACAGTACAGACCTCCCAGTCACAGGGGGGCGCTGACAGTACAGACCTCCCAGTCACAGGGGGGCGCTGACAGT
This sequence comes from Pristiophorus japonicus, assembly GCF_044704955.1. NCBI lineage: Eukaryota > Metazoa > Chordata > Chondrichthyes > Pristiophoridae > Pristiophorus > Pristiophorus japonicus. The sequence goes on along the minus strand of NC_091999.1, from coordinate 8,785,245 downwards.
ACAGTCCTCCCAGTCACAGGGGGGGGCTGACAGTACAGACCTCCCAGTCACAGGGGGGCGCTGACAGGTACAGACCTCCCAGTCACAGGGGGGCGCTGACAGTACAGACCTCCCAGTCACAGGGGGGCGCTGACAGTACAGTCCTCCCAGTCACAGGGGGGCGCTGACAGTACAGTCCTCCCAGTCACAGGGGGGCGCTGACAGTACAGTCCTCCCAGTCACAGGGGGGCGCTGACAGTACAGACCTCCCAGTCACAGGGGGGCGCTGACAGTACAGACCTCCCAGTCACAGGGGGGCGCTGACAGTACAGACCTCCCAGTCACAGGGGGGCGCTGACAGTACAGACCTCCCAGTCACAGGGGGGCGCTGACAGTACAGACCTCCCAGTCACAGGGGGGCGCTGACAGTACAGTCCTCCCAGTCACAGGGGGGCGCTGACAGTACAGACCTCCCAGTCACAGGGGGGCGCTGACAGTACAGTCCTCCCAGTCACAGGGGGGCGCTGACAGTAAAGTCCTCCCAGTCACAGGGGGGCGCTGACAGTACAGTCCTCCCAGTCACAGGGGGGCGCTGACAGTACAGTCCTCCCAGTCACAGGGGGGGGGGGGGGCTGACAGTACAGACCTCCCAGTCACAGGGGGGGCGCTGACAGTACAGACCTCCCAGTCACAGGGGGGCGCTGACAGTACAGACCTCCCAGTCACAGGGGGGCGCTGACAGTACAGACCTCCCAGTCACAGGGGGGCGCTGACAGTACAGACCTCCCAGTCACAGGGGGGCGCTGACAGTACAGTCCTCCCAGTCACAGGGGGGCGCTGACAGTACAGACCTCCCAGTCACAGGGGGGCGCTGACAGTACAGACCTCCCAGTCACAGGGGGGGCGCTGACAGTACAGACCTCCCAGTCACAGGGGGGCGCTGACAGTACAGTCCTCCCAGTCACAGGGGGGCGCTGACAGTACAGACCTCCCAGTCACAGGGGGGCGCTGACAGTACAGACCTCCCAGTCACAGGGGGCGCTGACAGTACAGACCTCCCAGTCACAGGGGGGCGCTGACAGTACAGACCTCCCAGTCACAGGGGGGGGGCGCTGACAGTACAGACCTCCCAGTCACGGGGGGGCGCTGACAGTACAGTCCTCCCAGTCACAGGGGGGCGCTGACAGTACAGACCTCCCAGTCACAGGGGGGCACTGACAGTACAGACCTCCCAGTCACCGGGGGGCGCTGACAGTACAGACCTCCCAGTCACCGGGGGGCGCTCACAGTACAGACCTCCCAGTCACAGGGGGGCGCTGACAGTACAGACCTCCCAGTCACAGGGGGGCGCTGACAGTACAGTCCTCCCAGTCACAGGGGGGCGCTCACAGTACAGACCTCCCAGTCACAGGGGGGGGGGGGGCTGACAGTACAGTCCTCCCAGTCACAGGGGGGCGCTGACAGTACAGACCTCCCAGTCACAGGGTGGGGGGCTGACAGTACAGTCCTCCCAGTCACAGGGGGGCGCTCACAGTACAGACCTCCCAGTCACAGGGGGGGGGGGCTGACAGTACAGTCCTCCCAGTCACAGGGGGGCGCTGACAGTACAGACCTCCCAGTCACAGGGGGGCGCTGACAGTACAGACCTCCCAGTCACAGGGGGGCGCTGACAGTACAGACCTCCCAGTCACAGGGGGGCGCTGACAGTACAGACCTCCCAGTCACAGGGTGCGCTGACAGTACAGACCTCCCAGTCACAGGGGGGCGCTGACAGTGCGGACCTCCCAGTCACAGGGGGGCGCTGACAGTACTGTCCTCCCAGTCACAGGGGGGCGCTGACAGTACAGACCTCCCAGTCACAGGGGGGCGCTGACAGTACAGACCTCCCAGTCACAGGGGGGCGCTGACAGTACAGACCTCCCAGTCACAGGGGGGCGCTGACAGTACAGTCCTCCCAGTCACAGGGGGGCGCTGACAGTACAGACCTCCCAGTCACAGGGGGGCGCTGACAGTACAGACCTCCCAGTCACAGGGGGGCGCTGACAGTACAGTCCTCCCAGTCACAGGGGGGCGCTGACAGTACAGTCCTCCCAGTCACAGGGGGGCGCTGACAGTACAGACCTCCCAGTCACAAGGGGGCGCTGACAGACCTCCCAGTCACAGGGGGGGGCTGACAGTACAGACCTCCCAGTCACAGGGGGGCGCTGACAGTGCGGACCTCCCAGTCACAGGGGGGCGCTGACAGTACAGTCCTCCCAGTCACAGGGGGGGGGCGCTGACAGTACAGACCTCCCAGTCACAGGGGGCGCTGACAGTACAGACCTCCTAGTCACAGGGGGGGCGCTGACAGTACAGTCCTCCCAGTCACAGGGGGGGGGCTGACAGTACAGACCTCCCAGTCACAGGGGGCGCTGACAGTACAGACCTCCCAGTCACAGGGGGGGGGCTGACAGTACAGACCTCCCAGTCACAGGGGGGGCGCTGACAGTACAGACCTCCCAGTCACAGGGGGGCGCTGACAGTACAGTCCTCCCAGTCACAGGGAGGGCGCTGACAGTACAGACCTCCCAGTCACAGGGGGGCGCTGACAGTACAGACCTCCCAGTCACAGGGGGCGCTGACAGTACAGACCTCCCAGTCACAGGGGGGCGCTGACAGTACAGACCTCCCAGTCACAGGGGGGCGCTGACAGTACAGACCTCCCAGTCACAGGGGGGCGCTGACAGTACAGACCTCCCAGTCACAGGGGGGCGCTGACAGTACAGTCCTCCCAGTCACAGGGGGGCGCTGACAGTACAGACCTCCCAGTCACAGGGGGGCGCTGACAGTACAGACCTCCCAGTCACAGGGGGGCGCTGACAGTACAGACCTCCCAGTCACAGGGGGCGCTGACAGTACAGACCTCCCAGTCACAGGGGGGCGCTGACAGTACAGACCTCCCAGTCACAGGGGGGCGCTGACAGTACAGTCCTCCCAGTCACAGGGGGGCGCTGACAGTACAGACCTCCCAGTCACAAGGGGGCGCTGACAGACCTCCCAGTCACAGGGGGGCGCTGACAGTACAGACCTCCCAGTCACAGGGGGGCGCTGACAGTACAGACCTCCCAGTCACAGGGGGGCGCTGACAGTACAGTCCTCCCAGTCACAGGGGGCGCTGACAGTACAGACCTCCCAGTCACAGGGGGGCGCTGACAGTACAGACCTCCCAGTCACAGGGGGGCGCTGACAGTACAGTCCTCCCAGTCACAGGGGGGGGGCGCTGACAGTACAGACCTCCCAGTCACAGGGGGCGCTGACAGTACAGACCTCCTAGTCACAGGGGGGGCGCTGACAGTACAGTCCTCCCAGTCACAGGGGGGGGGGCTGACAGTACAGACCTCCCAGTCACAGGGGGCGCTGACAGTACAGACCTCCCAGTCACAGGGGGGGGGCTGACAGTACAGACCTCCCAGTCACAGGGGGGGCGCTGACAGTACAGACCTCCCAGTCACAGGGGGGCGCTGACAGTACAGTCCTCCCAGTCACAGGGAGGGCGCTGACAGTACAGACCTCCCAGTCACAGGGGGGCGCTGACAGTACAGACCTCCCAGTCACAGGGGGGCGCTGACAGTACAGAGCTCCCAGTCACAGGGGGGCGCTGACAGTACAGACCTCCCAGTCACAGGGGGGGGCGCTGACAGTACAGACCTCCCAGTCACAGGGGGGCGCTGACAGTACAGACCTCCCAGTCACAGGGGCGCGCTGACAGTACAGTCCTCCCAGTCACAGGGGGGCGCTGACAGTACAGTCCTCCCAGTCACAGGGGGGCGCTGACAGTACAGACCTCCCAGTCACAGGGGGGGCGCTGACAGTACAGACCTCCCAGTCACAGGGGGGCGCTGACAGTACAGACCTCCCAGTCACAGGGGGGCGCTGACAGTACAGTCCTCCCAGTCACAGGGGGGCGCTGACAGTACAGACCTCCCAGTCACAAGGGGGCGCTGACAGACCTCCCAGTCACAGGGGGGCGCTGACAGTACAGACCTCCCAGTCACAGGGGGGCGCTGACAGTGCGGACCTCCCAGTCACAGGGGGGCGCTGACAGTACAGTCCTCCCAGTCACAGGGGGGGGGGGCGCTGACAGTACAGACCTCCCAGTCACAGGGGGCGCTGACAGTACAGACCTCCTAGTCACAGGGGGGGCGCTGACAGTACAGTCCTCCCAGTCACAGGGGGGGGGGCTGACAGTACAGACCTCCCAGTCACAGGGGGCGCTGACAGTACAGACCTCCCAGTCACAGGGGGGGGGCTGACAGTACAGTCCTCCCAGTCACAGGGGGGCGCTGACAGTACAGACCTCCCAGTCACAGGGGGGGCGCTGACAGTACAGACCTCCCAGTCACAGGGGGGCGCTGACAGTACAGTCCTCCCAGTCACAGGGGGGCGCTGACAGTACAGTCCTCCCAGTCACAGGGGGGCGCTGACAGTACAGACCTCCCAGTCACAGGGGGGCGCTGACAGTACAGACCTCCCAGTCACAGGGGGGCGCTGACAGTACAGAGCTCCCAGTCACAGGGGGGCGCTGACAGTACAGACCTCCCAGTCACAGGGGGGGGCGCTGACAGTACAGACCTCCCAGTCACAGGGGGGCGCTGACAGTACAGTCCTCCCAGTCACAGGGGGGCGCTGACAGTACAGACCTCCCAGTCACAGGGGGGCGCTGACAGTACAGTCCTCCCAGTCACAGGGGGGCGCTGACAGTACAGACCTCCCAGTCACAGGGGGGCGCTGACAGTACAGTCCTCCCAGTCACAGGGGGGCGCTGACAGTACAGACCTCCCAGTCACAGGGGGGCGCTGACAGTACAGACCTCCCAGTCACAGGGGGGCGCTGACAGTACAGACCTCCCAGTCACAGGGGGGCGCTGACAGTACAGACCTCCCAGTCACAGGGGGGCGCTTACAGTACAGTCCTCCCAGTCACAGGGGGGCGCTGACAGTACAGACCTCCCAGTCACAGCGGGGGGCTGACAGTGCAGACCTCCCAGTCACAGGGGGGCGCTGACAGTACAGACCTCCCAGTCACAGGGGGGCGCTGACAGTACAGACCTCCCAGTCACAGGGGGGCGCTGACAGTACAGACCTCCCAGTCACAGGGGTGGGGGGCGCTGACAGTACAGAGCTCCCAGTCACAGGGGGGCGCTGACAGTACAGACCTTCCAGTCACAGGGGCGGGGGGCGCTGACAGTACAGTCCTCCCAGTCACAGGGCGGCGCTGACAATACAGTCCTCCCAGTCACAGGGGGGCGCTGACAGTACAGACCTCCCAGTCACAGGGGGGCGCTGACAGTACAGACCTCCCAGTCACAGGGGGGCTCTGACAGTACAGACCTCCCAGTCACAGGGGGGCGCTGACAGTACAGACCTCCCAGTCACAGGGGGGCGCTGACAGGACAGTCCTCCCAGTCACAGGGGGGCGCTGACAGTACAGACCTCCCAGTCACAGGGGGGGCTGACAGTGCAGACCTCCCAGTCACAGGGGGGCGCTGACAGTACAGACCTCCCAGTCACAGGGGGGCGCTGACAGGACAGTCCTCCCAGTCACAGGGGGGCGCTGACAGGACAGTCCTCCCAGTCACAGGGGGGCGCTGACAATACAGTCCTCCCAGTCACAGGGAAGCGCTGACAGTACAGACCTCCCAGTCACAGCGGGGGGCTGACAGTGCAGACCTCCCAGTCACAGGGGGGCGCTGACAGTACAGTCCTCCCAGTCACAGGGGGGCGCTGACAGTACAGACCTCCCAGTCACAGGGGGGCGCTGACAGTACAGACCTCCCAGTCACAGGGGGGCGCTGACAGTACAGACCTCCCAGTCACAGGGGGCGCTGACAGTACAGTCCTCCCAGTCACAGGGGGGCGCTGACAGTACAGACCTCCCAAGTCACAGGGGGGCGTTGACAGTACAGACCTCCCAGTCACAGGGGGCGCTGACAGTACAGTCCTCCCAGTCACAGGGGGGCGCTGACAGTACAGACCTCCCAGTCACAGGGGGGCGCTGACAGTACAGACCTCCCAGTCACAGGGGGGCGCTGACAGTACAGTCCTCCCAGTCACAGGGGGGCGCTGACAGTACAGACCTCCCAGTCACAGCGGGGGGCTGACAGTGCAGACCTCCCAGTCACAGGGGGGCGCTGACAGTACAGACCTCCCATTCACAGGGGGGCGCTGACAGTACAGACCTCCCAGTCACAGCGGGGGGCTGACAGTGCAGACCTCCCAGTCACAGGGGGGCGCTGACAGTACAGACCTCCCAGTCACAGGGGGGCGCTGACAGTACAGACCTCCCATTCACAGGGGGGGGCTGACAGTACAGACCTCCCAGTCACAGGGGGGCGCTGACAGTACAGACCTCCCAAGTCACAGGGGGGCGCTGACAGTACAGTCCTCCCAGTCACAGGGGGGCGCTGACAGTACAGACCTCCCAGTCACAGGGGGGCGCTGACAGTACAGACCTCCCAGTCACAGGGGGGCGCTGACAGTACAGACCTCCCAGTCACAGGGGGGCGCTGACAGTACAGACCTCCCAGTCACAGGGGGGCGCTGACAGTACAGTCCTCCCAGTCACAGGGGGGCGCTGACAGTACAGACCTCCCAGTCACAGCGGGGGCTGACAGTGCAGACCTCCCAGTCACAGGGGGGCGCTGACAGTACAGACCTCCCAGTCACAGGGGGGCGCTGACAGTACAGACCTCCCAGTCACAGGGGGGTGCTAACAGTACAGACCTCCCAGTCACAGGGGGGCACTGACAGTACAGACCTCCCAGTCACAGGGGGGCGCTGACAGTACAGACCTCCCATTCACAGGGGGGGTGCTGACAGTACAGACCTCCCATTCACAGGGGGGGGGCTGACAGTACAGACCTCCCAGTCACAGCGGGGGGCGCTGACAGTACAGACCTCCCAGTCACAGGGGGGCGCTGACAGTACAGACCTCCCAAGTCACAGGGGGGCGTTGACAGTACAGACCTCCCAGTCACAGGGGGGCGCTGACAGTACAGACCTCCCAGTCACAGCGGGGGGCGCTGACAGTACAGACCTCCCAGTCACAGGGGGCGCTGACAGTACAGTCCTCCCAGTCACAGGGGGGCGCTGACAGTGCAGACCTCCCAGTCACAGGGGGGGCGCTGACAGTACAGACCTCCCAGTCACAGGGGGGCGCTGACAGTACGGACCTCCCAAGTCACAGGGGGGCGTTGACAGTACAGACCTCCCAGTCACAGGGGGCGCTGACAGTACAGTCCTCCCAGTCACAGGGGGGCGCTGACAGTACAGACCTCCCAGTCACAGGGGGGCACTGACAGTACAGACCTCCCAGTCACAGGGGGGCGCTGACAGTACAGTCCTCCCAGTCACAGGGGGGCGCTGACAGTACAGACCTCCCAGTCACAGGGGGGCGCTGACAGTACAGACCTCCCAGTCACAGGGGGGGCGCTGACAGTACAGACCTCCCAGTCACAAGGGGGCGCTGACAGTACAGACCTCCCAGTCACAGGGGGGGCGCTGACAGTACAGACCTCCCAGTCACAGGGGGGCGCTGACAGTACAGACCTCCCAGTCACAGGGGGGCGCTGACAGTACAGACCTCCCAGTCACAGGGGACGCTGACAGTACAGTCCTCCCAGTCACAGGGGGGCGCTGACAGTACAGACCTCCCAGTCACAGGGGGGCGCTGACAGTACAGACCTCCCAGTCACAGGGGGACGCTGACAGTACAGATCTCCCAGTCACAGGGGGGCGCTGACAGTACAGACCTCCCAGTCACAGGGGGGTCGCTGACAGTACAGACCTCCCAGTCACAGGGGGGTCGCTGACAGACCTCCCAGTCACAGGGAGGGCGCTGATAGACCTCCCAGTCACAGGGGGCCGCTGACAGTACAGACCTCCCAGTCACAGGGGGGCGCTGTCAGTACAGACCTCCCAGTCACAGGGGGGCGCTGACAGTACAGACCTCCCAGTCACAGGGGGGGCACTGACAGTGCAGACCTCCCAGTCACAGGGCGGCGCTGACAGTACAGACCTCCCAGTCACAGCGGGGGGCTGACAGTACAGACCTCCCAGTCACAGGGGGGGCGCTGACAGTACAGACCTCCCAGTCACAGGGGGGCGCTGACAGTACAGTCCTCCCAGTCACAGGGGGCGCCGACAGTCCTCCCAGTCACAGGGGGCGCCGACAGTCCTCCCAGTCACAGGGCGGCGCTGACAGTACTCCCAGTCACAGGGCGGCGCTGACAGTCCTCCCAGTCACAGGGCGGCGCTGACAGTCCTCCCAGTCACAAGGGGCACTGACAGTCCTCCCAGTCACAGGGGGCGCCGACAGTCCTCCCAGTCACAGGGGGCGCCGACAGTCCTCCCATTCACAGGGGTCGCTGACAGTCCTCCCAGTCACAGGGCGGCGCTGACAGTACTCCCAGTCACAGGGCGGCGCTGACAGTCCTCCCAGTCACAGGGCGGCGCTGACAGTCCTCCCAGTCACAGGGGGCGCTGACAGTCCTCCCAGTCACAGGGGGCGCTGACAGTCCTCCCATTCACAGGGGGCGCTGACAGTCCTCCCAGTCACAGGGGGCGCCGACGGTCCTCCCAGTCAAAGGTCGGCGCTGACAGTCCTCCCAGTCACAGGGGGCGCTGACAGTCCTCCCAGTCACAGGGCTGCGCTGACAGTCCTCCCAGTCACAGGGCGGCGCTGACAGTCCTCCCAGTCACACGGGGCACTGACAGTCCTCCCAGTCACAGGGGGCACTGACAGTACTCCCACTGACAGGGGTCGCTGACAGTCCTCCCAGTCACAGGGGGCGCTGACAGTCCTCCCAGTCACAGGAGGGCGCTGAGTCCTCCCAGTCACAAGGAGCGCTGACAGTACTCCCAGTCACAGGAGGGGTCGCTGACAGTCCTCCCAGTCACAGGGGGCGCTGACAGTCCTCCCAGTCACAAGGAGCGCTGACAGTCCTCCCAGTCACAGGGGGCGCTGACAGTACGCCCAGTCACAGGAGGGCGCTGACAGTCCTCCCAGTCACAGGAGGCGCTGACAGTACGCCCAGTCACAGGGGGCGCTGACAGTCCTCCCAGTCACAGGGGGCGCTGACAGTACTCCCAGTCACAGGGGGCGCTGACAGTCCTCCCAGTCACAGGGGGCGCTGACAGTCCTCCCAGTCACAGGGGGCGCTGACAGTCCTCCCAGTCACAGGGGGCGCTGACAGTCCTCCCAGTCACAGGGGGCGCTGACAGTCCTCTCAGTCACAGGGGGGGCACTGACAGTCCTCCCAGTCACAGGGGGTGCTGACAGTACTCCCAGTCACAGGGGGCGCTGACAGACCTCCCAGTCACAGGGGGCGCTGACAGTACTCCCAGTCACAGGGGGCGCTGACAGTCCTCCCAGTAACAGGGGGCGCTGACAGACCTCCCAGTCACGGCGGGCGCTGACAGACCTCCCAGTCACAGTGGGGCGCTGACAGTCCTCCCAGTCACAGGGGGCGCTGACAGTCCTCCCAGTCACAAGGGGCGCTGACAGTCCTCCCATTCACAGGGGGCGCTGACAGTCCTCCCAGTCACAGGGGGCGCTGACAGACCTCCCAGTCACAGGGGAGCGCTGACAGTCCTCCCAGTCACGGCGGGCGCTGACAGACCTCCCAGTCACAGGGGGCGCTGACAGTCCTCCCATTCACAGAGGGCGCTGACAGACCTCCCAGTCACAAGAGGCGCTGACAGTCCTCCCATTCACAGGGGGCGCTGACAGACCTCCCAGTCACAGGGGGCGCTGACAGTCCTCCCATTCACAGAGGGCGCTGACAGACCTCCCAGTCACAAGAGGCGCTGACAGTCCTCCCATTCACAAGGAGCGCTGACAGTCCTCCCAGTCACAGGGGGCGCTGACAGTCCTCCCAGTCACAGGGGGCGCTGACAGTCCTCCCAGTCACAGGGGTCGCTGACAGTCCTCTCAGTCACAAGGGGCGCTGACAGTCCTCCCAGTCACAGGGGGCGCTGACAGTCCTCCCAGTCACAGGGGGCGCTGACAGTCCTCTCAGTCACAAGGGGCGCTGACAGTCCTCCCAGTCACAAAGGGCGCTGACAGTCCTCCCAGTCACAGGGGTCGCTGACAGTCCTCCCAGTCACAGGGGTCGCTGACAGTCCTCCCAGTGACAGGGGGCGCTGACAGTCCTCCCAGTCACAGGGGGGCGCTGACAGTCCTCCCAGTGACAGGGGGCGCTGACAGTGCAGACCTCCCAGTCACAGGGGGGGCGCTGACAGTACAGACCTCCCAGTCACAGGGGGGCGCTGACAGTACAGTCCTCCCAGTCACAGGGGGGTGCTGACAGTACAGACCTCCCAGTCACAGGAGGGCGCTGACAGTACAGTCCTCCCAGTCACAAGGGGGCGCTGACAGTACAGACCTCCCAGTCACAGGGGGGCGCTGACAGTACAGTCCTCCCAGTCACAGGGGGGCACTGAAAGTACAGACCTCCCAGTCACAGGGGGGCGCTGACAGTACAGACCTCCCAGTCACAGTGGGACACTGACAGTACAGACCTCCCAGTCACAGGGGGGCGCTGACAGTACAGTCCTCCCAGTCACAGGGGGGCGCTGACAGTACAGACCTCCCAGTCACAGGGGGGCACTGACAGTACAGACCTCCCAGTCACAGGGGGGCGCTGACAGTACAGTCCTCCCAGTCACAGGGGGGCGCTGACAGTACAGACCTCCCAGTCACAGGGGGGCGCTGAAAGTACAGACCTCCCAGTCACAGGGGGGCGCTGACAGTACAGACCTCCCAGACACAGGGGGTGCGCTGACAGTACAGTCCTCCCAGTCACAGGGGGGCTGACAGTACAGACCTCCCAGTCACAGGGGGGCGCTGACAGTACAGACCTCCCAGTCACAGGGGGGCGCTGACAGTACAGACCTCCCAGTCACAGGGGGGGGGCGCTGACAGTACAGACCTCCCAGTCACAGGGGGGCGCTGACAGTACAGACCTCCCAGTCACAGGGGGGCGCTGACAGTACAGACCTCCCAGTCACAGGGGGGCGCTGACAGTACAGACCTCCCAGTCACAGGGGGGCGCTGACAGTACAGTCCTCCCAGTCACAGGGGGGGGCTGACAGTACAGACCTCCCAGTCACAGGGGGGCGCTGACAGGTACAGACCTCCCAGTCACAGGGGGGCGCTGACAGTACAGACCTCCCAGTCACAGGGGGGCGCTGACAGTACAGTCCTCCCAGTCACAGGGGGGCGCTGACAGTACAGTCCTCCCAGTCACAGGGGGGCGCTGACAGTACAGTCCTCCCAGTCACAGGGGGGCGCTGACAGTACAGACCTCCCAGTCACAGGGGGGCGCTGACAGTACAGACCTCCCAGTCACAGGGGGGCGCTGACAGTACAGACCTCCCAGTCACAGGGGGGCGCTGACAGTACAGACCTCCCAGTCACAGGGGGGCGCTGACAGTACAGACCTCCCAGTCACAGGGGGGCGCTGACAGTACAGTCCTCCCAGTCACAGGGGGGCGCTGACAGTACAGACCTCCCAGTCACAGGGGGGCGCTGACAGTACAGTCCTCCCAGTCACAGGGGGGCGCTGACAGTAAAGTCCTCCCAGTCACAGGGGGGCGCTGACAGTACAGTCCTCCCAGTCACAGGGGGGCGCTGACAGTACAGTCCTCCCAGTCACAGGGGGGGGGGGGGGCTGACAGTACAGACCTCCCAGTCACAGGGGGGGCGCTGACAGTACAGACCTCCCAGTCACAGGGGGGCGCTGACAGTACAGACCTCCCAGTCACAGGGGGGCGCTGACAGTACAGACCTCCCAGTCACAGGGGGGCGCTGACAGTACAGACCTCCCAGTCACAGGGGGGCGCTGACAGTACAGTCCTCCCAGTCACAGGGGGGCGCTGACAGTACAGACCTCCCAGTCACAGGGGGGCGCTGACAGTACAGACCTCCCAGTCACAGGGGGGGCGCTGACAGTACAGACCTCCCAGTCACAGGGGGGCGCTGACAGTACAGTCCTCCCAGTCACAGGGGGGCGCTGACAGTACAGACCTCCCAGTCACAGGGGGGCGCTGACAGTACAGACCTCCCAGTCACAGGGGGCGCTGACAGTACAGACCTCCCAGTCACAGGGGGGCGCTGACAGTACAGACCTCCCAGTCACAGGGGGGGGGCGCTGACAGTACAGACCTCCCAGTCACGGGGGGGCGCTGACAGTACAGTCCTCCCAGTCACAGGGGGGCGCTGACAGTACAGACCTCCCAGTCACAGGGGGGCACTGACAGTACAGACCTCCCAGTCACCGGGGGGCGCTGACAGTACAGACCTCCCAGTCACCGGGGGGCGCTCACAGTACAGACCTCCCAGTCACAGGGGGGCGCTGACAGTACAGACCTCCCAGTCACAGGGGGGCGCTGACAGTACAGTCCTCCCAGTCACAGGGGGGCGCTCACAGTACAGACCTCCCAGTCACAGGGGGGGGGGGGGCTGACAGTACAGTCCTCCCAGTCACAGGGGGGCGCTGACAGTACAGACCTCCCAGTCACAGGGTGGGGGGCTGACAGTACAGTCCTCCCAGTCACAGGGGGGCGCTCACAGTACAGACCTCCCAGTCACAGGGGGGGGGGGCTGACAGTACAGTCCTCCCAGTCACAGGGGGGCGCTGACAGTACAGACCTCCCAGTCACAGGGGGGCGCTGACAGTACAGACCTCCCAGTCACAGGGGGGCGCTGACAGTACAGACCTCCCAGTCACAGGGGGGCGCTGACAGTACAGACCTCCCAGTCACAGGGTGCGCTGACAGTACAGACCTCCCAGTCACAGGGGGGCGCTGACAGTGCGGACCTCCCAGTCACAGGGGGGCGCTGACAGTACTGTCCTCCCAGTCACAGGGGGGCGCTGACAGTACAGACCTCCCAGTCACAGGGGGGCGCTGACAGTACAGACCTCCCAGTCACAGGGGGGCGCTGACAGTACAGACCTCCCAGTCACAGGGGGGCGCTGACAGTACAGTCCTCCCAGTCACAGGGGGGCGCTGACAGTACAGACCTCCCAGTCACAGGGGGGCGCTGACAGTACAGACCTCCCAGTCACAGGGGGGCGCTGACAGTACAGTCCTCCCAGTCACAGGGGGGCGCTGACAGTACAGTCCTCCCAGTCACAGGGGGGCGCTGACAGTACAGACCTCCCAGTCACAAGGGGGCGCTGACAGACCTCCCAGTCACAGGGGGGGGCTGACAGTACAGACCTCCCAGTCACAGGGGGGCGCTGACAGTGCGGACCTCCCAGTCACAGGGGGGCGCTGACAGTACAGTCCTCCCAGTCACAGGGGGGGGGCGCTGACAGTACAGACCTCCCAGTCACAGGGGGCGCTGACAGTACAGACCTCCTAGTCACAGGGGGGGCGCTGACAGTACAGTCCTCCCAGTCACAGGGGGGGGGCTGACAGTACAGACCTCCCAGTCACAGGGGGCGCTGACAGTACAGACCTCCCAGTCACAGGGGGGGGGCTGACAGTACAGACCTCCCAGTCACAGGGGGGGCGCTGACAGTACAGACCTCCCAGTCACAGGGGGGCGCTGACAGTACAGTCCTCCCAGTCACAGGGAGGGCGCTGACAGTACAGACCTCCCAGTCACAGGGGGGCGCTGACAGTACAGACCTCCCAGTCACAGGGGGCGCTGACAGTACAGACCTCCCAGTCACAGGGGGGCGCTGACAGTACAGACCTCCCAGTCACAGGGGGGCGCTGACAGTACAGACCTCCCAGTCACAGGGGGGCGCTGACAGTACAGACCTCCCAGTCACAGGGGGGCGCTGACAGTACAGTCCTCCCAGTCACAGGGGGGCGCTGACAGTACAGACCTCCCAGTCACAGGGGGGCGCTGACAGTACAGACCTCCCAGTCACAGGGGGGCGCTGACAGTACAGACCTCCCAGTCACAGGGGGCGCTGACAGTACAGACCTCCCAGTCACAGGGGGGCGCTGACAGTACAGACCTCCCAGTCACAGGGGGGCGCTGACAGTACAGTCCTCCCAGTCACAGGGGGGCGCTGACAGTACAGACCTCCCAGTCACAAGGGGGCGCTGACAGACCTCCCAGTCACAGGGGGGCGCTGACAGTACAGACCTCCCAGTCACAGGGGGGCGCTGACAGTACAGACCTCCCAGTCACAGGGGGGCGCTGACAGTACAGTCCTCCCAGTCACAGGGGGCGCTGACAGTACAGACCTCCCAGTCACAGGGGGGCGCTGACAGTACAGACCTCCCAGTCACAGGGGGGCGCTGACAGTACAGTCCTCCCAGTCACAGGGGGGGGGCGCTGACAGTACAGACCTCCCAGTCACAGGGGGCGCTGACAGTACAGACCTCCTAGTCACAGGGGGGGCGCTGACAGTACAGTCCTCCCAGTCACAGGGGGGGGGGCTGACAGTACAGACCTCCCAGTCACAGGGGGCGCTGACAGTACAGACCTCCCAGTCACAGGGGGGGGGCTGACAGTACAGACCTCCCAGTCACAGGGGGGGCGCTGACAGTACAGACCTCCCAGTCACAGGGGGGCGCTGACAGTACAGTCCTCCCAGTCACAGGGAGGGCGCTGACAGTACAGACCTCCCAGTCACAGGGGGGCGCTGACAGTACAGACCTCCCAGTCACAGGGGGGCGCTGACAGTACAGAGCTCCCAGTCACAGGGGGGCGCTGACAGTACAGACCTCCCAGTCACAGGGGGGGGCGCTGACAGTACAGACCTCCCAGTCACAGGGGGGCGCTGACAGTACAGACCTCCCAGTCACAGGGGCGCGCTGACAGTACAGTCCTCCCAGTCACAGGGGGGCGCTGACAGTACAGTCCTCCCAGTCACAGGGGGGCGCTGACAGTACAGACCTCCCAGTCACAGGGGGGGGCGCTGACAGTACAGACCTCCCAGTCACAGGGGGGCGCTGACAGTACAGACCTCCCAGTCACAGGGGGGCGCTGACAGTACAGTCCTCCCAGTCACAGGGGGGCGCTGACAGTACAGACCTCCCAGTCACAAGGGGGCGCTGACAGACCTCCCAGTCACAGGGGGGCGCTGACAGTACAGACCTCCCAGTCACAGGGGGGCGCTGACAGTGCGGACCTCCCAGTCACAGGGGGGCGCTGACAGTACAGTCCTCCCAGTCACAGGGGGGGGGGCGCTGACAGTACAGACCTCCCAGTCACAGGGGGCGCTGACAGTACAGACCTCCTAGTCACAGGGGGGGCGCTGACAGTACAGTCCTCCCAGTCACAGGGGGGGGGGCTGACAGTACAGACCTCCCAGTCACAGGGGGCGCTGACAGTACAGACCTCCCAGTCACAGGGGGGGGGCTGACAGTACAGTCCTCCCAGTCACAGGGGGGCGCTGACAGTACAGACCTCCCAGTCACAGGGGGGGCGCTGACAGTACAGACCTCCCAGTCACAGGGGGGCGCTGACAGTACAGTCCTCCCAGTCACAGGGGGGCGCTGACAGTACAGTCCTCCCAGTCACAGGGGGGCGCTGACAGTACAGACCTCCCAGTCACAGGGGGGCGCTGACAGTACAGACCTCCCAGTCACAGGGGGGCGCTGACAGTACAGAGCTCCCAGTCACAGGGGGGCGCTGACAGTACAGACCTCCCAGTCACAGGGGGGGGCGCTGACAGTACAGACCTCCCAGTCACAGGGGGGCGCTGACAGTACAGTCCTCCCAGTCACAGGGGGGCGCTGACAGTACAGACCTCCCAGTCACAGGGGGGCGCTGACAGTACAGTCCTCCCAGTCACAGGGGGGCGCTGACAGTACAGACCTCCCAGTCACAGGGGGGCGCTGACAGTACAGACCTCCCAGTCACAGGGGGGCGCTGACAGTACAGACCTCCCAGTCACAGGGGGGGGCGCTGACAGTACAGACCTCCCAGTCACAGGGGGGGGCGCTGACAGTACAGACCTCCCAGTCACAAGGGGGCGCTGACAGACCTCCCAGTCACAGGGGGGCGCTGACAGTACAGACCTCCCAGTCACAGGGGGGCGCTGACAGTACAGACCTCCCAGTCACAGGGGGGCGCTGACAGTACAGACCTCCCAGTCACAGGGGGGCGCTGACAGTACAGACCTCCCAGTCACAGGGGGGCGCTGACAGTACAGTCCTCCCAGTCACAGGGGGGCGCTGACAGTACAGTCCTCCCAGTCACAGGGGGGCGCTGACAGTACAGACCTCCCAGTCACAGGGGGGCGCTGACAGTACAGTCCTCCCAGTCACAGGGGGGCGCTGACAGTACAGTCCTCCCAGTCACAGGGGGGCGCTGACAGTACAGACCTCCCAGTCACAGGGGGGCGCTGACAGTACAGTCCTCCCAGTCACAGGGGGGCGCTGACAGTACAGTCCTCCCAGTCACAGGGGGACGCTGACAGTACAGTCCTCCCAGTCACAGGGGGGCGCTGACAGTAAAGACCTCCCAGTCACAGGGGGGGGCTGACAGTACAGACATCCCAGTCACAGGGGGGCGCTGACAGTACAGTCCTCCCAGTCACAGGGGGACGCTGACAGTACAGTCCTCCCAGTCACAGGGGGGCGCTGACAGTAAAGACCTCCCAGTCACAGGGGGGGGCTGACAGTACAGACATCCCAGTCACAGGGGGGCGCTGACAGTACAGACCTCCCAGTCACAGGGGGGCGCTGACAGTGCGGCGTGCGAGGGCTGAGGGCTGAGGCTGAGGGAGCAGTGAGCGCGGGGAGGGAGGGAGAGGAGGGGGAGGCCGGCGGCTGTGAGGGAACCGAGCGGCACAAACGATGGCGGAGATCCTGGAGAAGATTCTCAACAACCTGCTGGAGCCCGACACCGCCCTGATCCAGCAGGTGAGGGGGGCCCGGCCCGGCCCGGCCCGGCTGTGGGGGGGATGGGGGCCCGGCCCGGCTGTGGGGGGGATGGGGGCCCGGCCCGGCTGTGGGGGGGATGGGGGCCCGGCCCGGCTGTGGGGGGGATGGGGGCCCGGCCCGGCCCGGCCCGGCTGTGGGGGGGATGGGGGCCCGGCCCGGCCCGGCTGTGGGGGGGATGGGGGCCCGGCCCGGCCCGGCTGTGGGGGGGATGGGGGCCCGGCCCGGCTGTGGGGGATGGGGCCCCGGCCCGGTCCGGCTGTGGGGGATGGGGCCCCGGCCCGGCTGTGGGGGGGGGGGGATGGGGGGATGGAGGGGGGGAGGGGAGAGAGACCAGCGGTTGATCCCCCCCCCCAACTGCCGGCAGTTCAAACCCCCGGCGCGCGGCCCGCCCGGGCTGCTCGAGCTGTGGGTGGGCGGGGCGTGGGGACAGCTGTCAATCACCCGGGGGGGGGCGGGGCGGGGCCAGCGCTACTGGGAGGAACAATCCACAGGGGCGGGGCTAATGGGGAGAACTGTCCATCACCCGGGGGGGGCGGGGTCAGCGCCACTGGGAGGAACAATCCACAGGGGCGGGGCTAATGGGGGGGCGGAGTCTCCGCTACTGGGAGAAACAATCCACAGGGGCGGGGCTAATGGGGGGGGAGGCGGGGTGTGAGGTAAATCCATTGGGACGGGGTTAATGGGGGGTGGGGGGAGAACTGTCAGTCACCCGGGTGGGGGCGGGGTCTCTGCTACTGGGAGGAACAATCCTTTGGGGCGGGGCTAATGGGGTGGGAGAACTGTCCATCACCCGAAGGGGCAGGGTCTCCGCTACTGGGAGGAACAATCCATTGGGGCAGGCCTAACTGCGGGGGGGGGGGGGGTGAGGACAATCCACAGGGGCGGGGCTAATGGGGGGACGGGGGGTGGGGAGAACTGTCAGTCACCCGGGGGGGCGGGGCCAGCGCTACCGGGAGGAACAATCCATTGGGGCGGGCCTAACTGGGGGGGGGGTGAGGACAATACACTGGGGCGGGGCTAATGGGGGGGGCGAACTGTCCATCACCCGGGGGGGGGCGGGGTCTCCGCTACTGGGAGGAACAATCCATTGGGGCGGGGCTAATGGGCGGGAGGGGGGCGTGAGGACAATCCACAGGGGCGGGGCTAATGGGGGGAAGAACTGTCAGTCACCTGGGGGGGCGGGGCTAATGGGGGGGAGAACTGTCAGTCACCTGGGGGGGCGGGGCCAGCGCTACCAGGAGGAACAATCCACAGGGGCGGGGCTAATGGGGGGTGCCAGCGTGGAATTGTTAAGGGAAGGTCATGTCTGACTAACGTGATTGAATATTTTGAGGAGGTAACAAAAGAGGGTCAATGAGGGCAGTGTGTACGATGCAGTGTATATGGATTTTAGCAAGGCTTTTGATAAGGTCCCACATGGCAGACTGTTTACGAAAGTAAAAGCCCATGGGATCCAGGGCAAAGTGGCAAGTTGGATCCAAAATGGCTCAGAGGCAGGAAGCAAAGGGTAATGGTTGATGGGTGTTTCCAGTGGAGTCCCACAGGGCTCACTACTGGGTTCAGTGCTTTTTGTGGTATATATCAATGATCTAGACCTGAATGTAGGGGGTGTGATTAAGAAGTTTGCAGCTGATACCAAAATCAGCTGTGTGGTTGGTAATGTTCATCATCATAGGCAGTCCCTCGGAGTCGAGGAAGACTTGCCCCCACTCTAACTGTGAGTTCTCAGGTGACTGAACAGTCCAATACGAGAACCACAGTCCCTGTCACAGGTGGGACAGACAGTGGTTGAGGGAAGGGGAGGGTGGGACTGGTTTGCCGCACGCTCCTTCCGCTGCCTGCGATTGCTTTCTGCACGCTCTCGGCGACGAGACTCGAGGTGCTCAGTGCCCTCCCGGATGCACTCCCTCCACTTAGGGCGGACTGGTCTTTGGGCCAGGGACTCCCAGGTGTCGGTGGGGATGTTGCACTTTATCAGGGAGGCTTTGAGGTTGGTCCCTTGTAACGTTTCCTCTGCCCTCCTGGGGCTCGCTTGCCCGTGAAGGAGTTCCGAGTAGAGCGCTTGCTTTGGGAGTCTCGTGTCTGGGGGCCATGCGGACAGTGTGGCCCTGCCCAGCGGAGCTGGTCGAGTGTGGTCAGTGCTTCGATGCTGGGGATGTTGGCCTGGTCGAGGACGCTAACGTTGGTGCGTCTGTCCTCCCGGGGGATTTGCAGGATCTCGCGGAGACATCGTTGGTGGTATTTCTCCAGGCGTCTACTGTACATGGTCCATGTTTCTGAGCCATACAGGAGGGCGGGTATCAATACAGCAATGTAGACGAAAGCTGCGGACTGCAGGAAGAAATCAATCAACTGGTCAGGTGGGCAGAACAGTGGCAAATGGAATTCAATCCGAAGAAGTGTGAGGTAATGCATGGGAAGACAAGGCAAGGAAATACAAATAAATTGCACCACACTGAAAAGTGTAGAGGAACAAAGGGTCCTTGGAGTGCAGGTCCACAGATCCCTGAGGTCGCAGGCCAGGTAGATGAGGTGGTTAAGAAGGCATACGGAATGCTTGCCTTTATTGGCCGAGGTATGGAATACAAGAGCAGGGAGGGTTATGCTTGAACTGTATAAAACACTGGTTAGGCCACAGCTGGAGTACTGCGTGCACAGTTCTGGTCACCACATTACAGGAAGGATGTGATTGCACTGGAGAGGGGTACAGAGGAGATTTACCAGGATGTTGCACTGGAGAGGGTACAGAGGAGATTTACCAGGATGTTGCACTGGGGAGGGTACAGAGGAGATTTACCAGGATGTTGCACTAGAGAGGGTACAGAGGAGATATACCAGGATGTTGCACTGGAGAGGGTACAGAGGAGATTTACCAGGATGTTGCACTGGAGAGGGTACAGAGGAGATTTACCAGGATGTTGCACTGGAGAGGGTACAGAAGAGATTTACCAGGATGTTGCACTGGAGAGGGTACAGAGGCGATTTACCAGGATGTTGCACTGGAGAGGGTACAGAGGAGATTTACCAGGATGTTGCACTGGAGAGGGTACAGAGGAGATTCACCAGGATGTTGCACTGGAGAGGGGTACAGAGGAGATTTACCAGGATGTTGCACTAGAGAGGGTACAGAGGAGATTTACCAGGATGTTGCACTGGCGAGGGTGCAGAGGAGATTTACCAGGATGTTGCACTGGAGAGGGTACAGCGGAGATTTACCAGGATGTTGCACTGGAGAGGGTACAGAGGAGATTTACCAGGATGTTGCACTAGAGAGGGTACAGAGGAGATTTACCAGGATGTTGCACTGGCGAGGGTGCAGAGGAGATTTACCAGGATGTTGAACTGGAGAGGGTACAGCGGAGATTTACCAGGATGTTGCACTGGAGAGGGTACAGAGGAGATTTACCAGGATGTTACACTAGAGAGGGTACAGAGGAGATTTACCAGGATGTTGCACTGGAGAGGGTACAGAGGAGATTTACCAGGATGTTGCACTGGAGAGGGTACAGAGGAGATTTACCAGGATGTTGCACTGGAGAGGGTACAGAGGAGATTTACCAGGATGTTGCACTGGAGAGGGTACAGAGGAGATTTACCAGGATGTTGCACTGGAGAGGGTACAGAGGAGATTTACCAGGATGTTGCACTGGAGAGGGTACAGAGGAGATTTACCAGGATGTTGCACTGGAGAGGGTACAGAGGAGATTTACCAGGATGTTGCACTGGAGAGGGTACAGAGGAGATTTACCAGGATGTTGCACTGGAGAGGGTACAGAGGAGATTTACCAGGATGTTGCACTGGAGAGGGTACAGAGGAGATTTACCAGGATGTTGCACTGGAGAGGGTACAGAGGAGATTTACCAGGATGTTGCACTGGAGAGGGTACAGAGGAGATTTACCAGGATGTTGCCGGGACTGGAGAATTTTAGCGATGAGGAAAGATTGGATAGGCTGGGGTTTGTTTTCCTTGGAACAGAGGAGGCTGAGGGGAGAGCTGATTGAGGTGTATAAAATGATGAGGGGCCTGGATAGAGTGGATCGGACGGACCTGTTTCCCTGGGCAGAGAGGTCAACAACCAGGGGGCACAGATTGAAAGTAATCGATAGGAGGAATCCCCGGCCCAAGACCGCTCAAAATGGAGAAGCATCCGGGAAGGCGGCGAACACCTTGAGTCTCTACGCCGGGAGCACGCAGAAGCCAAGTACGAACAGCGGAAGGAGCACACGACAAATCAAGCCCCCCCACCCACCCTTCTCTTCAACCACCACCTGCCCCACCTGTGACAGAGACTAGGTCCCGCATTGGTCCCTTCAGTCACCTGAGAACCCGTCCTCGACTCCGGGGGAGCTGCCGAAGAAGGAGATTGAAAGGGACGAGGCCTTGCTCCTGTCTCCACCATCTCGAAATCCCCATCAGCTGAGGAGTAAAGTTAAAAATACTGGACAGCTGCACTTCCAGCTGATGCTTTGATTTTTGTTTTAAAGAAATGTATTACCTCGGTCTGCTTGCTCCCTATCGCTTCAGTAGGGACTGCAACATTGGACAACTAGTATAGGAATGCGCAAGGTCTGGAGCTGCTGGAGAGCGACAGTTCTCTCTTCCATTTAGGGATGCCCTGTGTGGCTGGTAATAATGATGGCACATCTTAACATAAGAACATGAGAAATAGGAGCAGGAATAGGCCACCTGGCCCCTCGAGCCTGCTCCGCCATTTAATACGATCATGGCTGATCCGATCATGGACTCAGCTCCACTTCCCCGCCCGCTCCCCATAACCCTTCACTCCCTTATCGCTCAAAAATCTGTCTCTCTCCCCCTTAAATATATTCAATGACCCAGCCTCCACAGCTCTCTGGGGCAGAGAATTCCACAGATTTACAACCCTCTGAGAGAAGAAATTCCTCCTCATCTCAGTTTTAAATGGGCATTCCTGAGACTATGTCTCCTAGTTTTAGTTTCCCCTATGAGTGAAAATATCCTCTCTACATCCACCTTGTCGAGCCCCCTCATTATCTTATGTTTCGATAAGATCACCTCTCATTCTTCTGAATTCCAATGTGTATAGGCCCAACCTACTCAACCTTTCCTCATAAATCAACCCCCTCATCTCCGGAATCAACCGAGTGAACCTTCTCTGAACTGCCTCCACGCAAGTATATCCTTTCGTAAATATGGAAACCAAAACTGCACGCAGTACTCCAGGTGTGGCCTCACCAATACCCTGTATAACTGGAGCAAGACTTCCCTGCTTTTATACTCCATCCCCTTTGCAATAAAGGCCAAGATACCATTGGCCTTCCTGATCACTTGCTGTACCTGCAGACTATCCTTTTGTGTTTCATGTACAAGTAACCCCCAGGTCCCGCTGTACTGCGGCACTTTGCAATCTTTCTCCATTTAAATTATAATTTGCTTTTTATTTTTTTCACCAAAGTGGATAACCTCACATTTTCCCACATTATACTCCCATCTGCCAAATGTTCTTTGTTGCGGGCAGAATAGAACCTTTTGTCCGCTGCATTAGTAGAAGCAAATGAATGGCAGTTTCTGAAGTTGAATGAATATTGTAATGAATTTGAAGTGGTCTGTCACTAATCGTAACATTATCATGAGAGAGTATTGTGAGCGTTCATGAATGTTTGTTGTGAAGTAGGATCTTCCCAGGCAAGGAGTGGGTATAAGGCACTTTTGAACTGTCCAAGTCGCTTAAGATCCAGTGCTTATTGACAGGGGTGTGAGCTTTAAACAAAAACAAAGCATCTTTATCCTTTTTGGGGGTCAGGAGTTTGAACGTTGCTGTTTTTGAATGAACTGATTAGACTGTTAGGAGTGCTGCTTTCTCCCAGATCTGTCTTTCAGGAGAAATATCTTTACTGCTGGGAGTGCTAAGAATGTGGAACTCTCTACCTCAGGGAGTAGTTGGGGCGAGCAGCATACGTGCATTTAAAAGGAAGCTAGATAAGCACATGAGGGAGAAAGGAATAGGAGGATATGCTGATGGGGTGAGGTGCAGCGGTGTGGGAGGAGGCTCGTGTGGCACACAAACGCCGGCATAGATCAGTTGGGCCGAATGTAACGTGTAATTCTGTGCCTCTTTTCCCACCCACAGGCCACAGGTCAGTTGAAGGAGGCATTTAAGGATCCCTCAGTGGTTCCTGCACTCTGCACCATCCTCACAAGCTCACCAAACCCTCAGGTAAACCGCTTCCAACGTTTCTTTCGATGGTTTTAGCGTAAATAAGGAGAAACTATTTCCTGTGACAGGAGGGTCGGTAACCAGCGGACACAGATTTAAGATAATTGGTAAAAGAACCAGAGGAGGAAATGAGGAGAATCTTTTTTTGCATAGCAAGTTACAATCTAGACTGCACTGCCATAAAGAATGATAGAAACAGATTCAGCGGTAACTTCCAAAAGAGAATTGGATAAGTACTTGAAACGGAAAAACATTGTAGGGCTGTGGGGGAAAAGCAGGTGAGTGGGATTAATTGGATAGGTCTACCAATGAGCCGGCACAGGCACGATGGGCCGAATGGCCTCCTCCTGTGCTGTATCATTCTACGATTCTATGACCACAGTCCAGCGAGCAAGTGGATCTGCATGCACCAGAAGTGTTAGCGGTCAGATTCCTAAAAGGAAGGTGCAGGAATTCTGTTGGGATTCAAGGAGGATGAGGAGGATATCTCCTCGGGAGGAGAAGAACACTTGGTAGCCCTTGTTACAGCTCCCAGCAGCTTGGGAGAAGCTCTGGACGTGTCGAGTGGGGAGACCTACTCATGGGGAGATTAATGGCCTAATCCTCTAACTAAGGTAGCAAGTCTCTGAGCCACCCAGACCAGAAAAGTCCCAGGTTCAATCCCTGGGCAGTGCTGAGTCAGTTGCTCTCATTCACGATTGACTTCCGGGTCCCTGAACTAGAAAGCGGAACATCAGCCAAGGGTCTTGCTCCAGTGACACTGACCCCCCCCCCCCCGACTCCCTTGTGTGGTTATCGAGTGAAGACACATTAGGTCCGCTGGATTGCCCATCATAGGAACATTAGGCCAGTAGGCCCCTCGAGCCTGCTCCGCCATTTAATACGATCATGGCTGATCCGATCATGGACTCAGTTCCACTTCCCCGCCCGCTCCCCATAACCCTTCACTTCCTTATCGCTCAAAAATCTGTCTCTCTCCACCTTAAATATATTCAATGACCCAGCCTCCACAGCTCTCTGGGGCAGAGAATTCCACAGATTTACAACCCTCTGAGAGAAGAAATTCCTCCTCATCTCAGTTTTAAATGGGCGGCCCCTTATTCTAAGAACATGCCCCCTAGTTCTAGTCTCCCCCATCAGTGGAAACATCCTCTCTGCATCCACCTTGTCGAGCCCCCTCATAATCTGACACGTTTCGATAAGATCACCTCTCATTCTTCTGAACTCCAAATGTATAGAGGCTCAACCTACTCAACCTATCTTCATAAGTCAACCCCCTCATCTCCGGAATCAACCATGGTGGAATAGTTGGCGGGCTCACAGGGGGGGTGGGGGGGGGTTTGAGTGAGAGACGCACACTGGGCATTGCATCCCATAATGTAACACGTCAAAGTTAAAATGGCACGGTGGTATAAGTTGCATTTCACGAAGTCGGGATGTCCCAAAGTGAATCCAAAGGTCGTGGGTTCCACTCAAGAGACTTGAGCCCATAATCCAGGCTGACAATCCCGGTGTCAGTACCGAGAGAGTGCTGTCTTACGGGTGAGACATTGAACCAAGTCTGCTCTCTTGAGGTGGACGTAAAAGATCACTCGGCCGCTATTTATCTCATAATGAACATCATTAAAACTGATTGCTTATTTTATGTTTCTGTTTGTGGGAGCTAATTGTGCATAAATTGGCTGCCGCATTTCCCTACATTACAAAACTGCTTACACTTCAAAAGTACTTTATTGCCCGTGAAGTGCTTTGGGACATCGAGGTCGCGAAAGGTGCTTCATCGATGCAAGTCTTTCTTTCTTGTGCTGAGTGAGCGATGGAGTGAACGTGAGTGGAAATGGTGCTGCCCATTAAAAAGCAGCGTCTGTCTCGGATGTGAGCAAGTCAGCAGGCACCTTGCGACGCTTCATACCAATCGCGCTCAAGATCACTCCTGCTCGTGGCGCATATTGAGTTGGAAACGGTTTTCATGGGGCTACAAAAGCCCGGGGGAAATAATGGAACCTTCCCACTGTGGCATTGCTGACGTTAATGTCTGCACCATTTAAAGTCACTGATCGTTGGCCCGGAATTTGCAGTGAGTCATAACGGCGAACTGTCAGCGTTCGTCGTCATCACCTCTCTGAAACTGACCGTAACTTCAGGATTTAGCGCATGCGCATTTAAACGCGGAAACCCTGTAGTTGCGGTCAGGCATTCACTACTGTGACACGGGCTGTACTGTGGAAGACCCCCCCACCCCCCTGCCATAGCTGGCTATTAGTGAAATCAGTGAGCTTTTCCATGCTAATTTCGCTGTTAAACACCCCATTAAATGTTAGCCTTGTTGGAATAGGTGTAACTGGGGTTTTAGCAACGTGTTGACTGCTAAACAACCGTTCTGGCCCTGAAAAACTATTTTTTATATTTGCGGAATTTCTCCATTTTGATAAATTACAATTTAAAAAAAATCTAAAGCTTGTTTGATATTTCAGCTTCTACCTTCACCCCATGTATGTCACAATCTTTATTTCGCTCGCTAACTTTAAAAAAAAAAGTGAGGCTAAAAGCTGCTTTTTATTTCCTGGTTTGCTGACGGTGAGAATTTTTCGATGTGATTGGCTGCTCAGACAGCTTGATGGTGGCACTGCGGCACTATTGTTCACTGCTACAATCAATTACAGGTCGAGAAACCCCACAGTTTGCGCGAGATCTCTCTGGGAAGCTTTCTGCTGACTGCAAATGACGGGTCATTAACGTTCTTGTCTAACCGGCTTCCGTTTCTTTCGGCCCGGTGGTATTTTGTTTCCGGGTGCATTTCGTCCCACTTCCCCATCTCCGCCCCCCCCCCCCTCCAGCTATCAGCGAGCTCACTTTCTTTCCCCACCTGCTTTAGATCCGTCAGTTTGCAGCTGTGCTCGTGAGAAGAAGAGTTGCTAAACACTGGAAGAAACTGTCGGCGGATCTGAAAGAGAAGTATGTGATTGATCTTTTCAAATTTCCAGCTAATAAAAGCCTGCAGCTGCACCAAGTGTGTGGTTTTAACAGTAAGAGCATTGCTCTCTCAACCTCTGGGACCTGGGGGTCCAGTCTCAGATTTTGCGGGGTGGGCAAGGGAAAGGAGGGCCCCTCTCTTGCTGATGGGGCACAGGGTTAGACGGGGGGAATTAAGTTTCCCTCTCTGTGACGTACCTTGAGTACTTGACAGGACTTGCTTTAATGATGTATGCACAGGTGCAGGCCGTTCCATTGCAAGCGTTTGGAAAAATTCTGGGTGCATCACTGAAGGGAAGCGACGCAGGGCCAGAGGGAGTTGCATGGTGCAGTGGGTTAGAAACTGCCCCGTTACATTTAGGACCGTGCTCCAAATTCAGTGCAGATAGAGCATGACGGTAGCTATAAGGAGCCTATGCAAAATAATTGTGGGACCATCTCAGCTAAGTTCCTAATGGGCAGGATCCCCAGCACAAAACAGCCCTTCATTTGAAATAAAACTGGTAAGAACAGTTGCAGGATGGCTGATTTTGAAAATCATCTCACTCGTGCAGTCTGAAGTTGGGGTGAGGGCTATTAGAGACAGCTTTATTCTGCATCTAACTCATCTCAATCTGGCCTGGGAGTGTTTGATAGGGGACAGTGTAGTGGGAACTTTACTCTGTATCTAACCCCGTGCTGTACCTGCCCTGGGAGTGTTTGAAGGGACAGCGTAGAGAGAGCACTACTCTGTATCTAACCCGTGCTGTACCTGCCCTGCGAGTGTTTCATAGGGGACAGTGTAGAGGGAGCTTTACTCTGTATCTAACCCCGTGCTATACCTGCCCTGGGAGTGTTTGATGGGACAGTGTAGAGGGAGCTTTACTCTGTATCTAACCCCCTGTACCTGCCCTGGGAGTGTTTGATGGGACAGTGTAGAGGGAGCTTTACTCTGTATCTAACCCCCTGTTCATGCCCTGGGAGTGTTTGATGGGACAGTGTAGAGGGAGCTTTACTCTGTATCTAACCCCATGCTGTACCTACCCTGGGAGTGTTTGATGGGACAGTGTAGAGGGAGCTTTACTCTGTATCTAACCCGTGCTGTACCCGCCCTGGGAGTGTTTGGGACAGTGTAGAGGGAGCTCTACTCTATATCTAACCCGTGCTGTACCTGCCCTGGGAGTGTTTGATGGGACAGTGTAGAGGGAGCTTTACTCTGTACCTAACCCGTGCTGTACCTGCCCTGGGAGTGTTTGATGGGACAGTGTAGAGGGAGCTTTACTCTGTATCTAACCCGTGCTGTACCCGCCCTGGGAGTGTTTGGGACAGTGTAGAGGGAGCTCTACTCTATATCTAACCCGTGCTGTACCTGCCCTGGGAGTGTTTGATGGGACAGTGTAGAGGGAGCTTTACTCTGTACCTAACCCGTGCTGTACCTGCCCTGGGAGTGTTTGATGGGACAGTGTAGAGGGAGCTTTACTCTGTATCTAACCCGTGCTGTACCTGCCCTGGGAGTGTTTGATGGGACAGTGTAGAGGGAGCATTACTCTGTATCTAACCCCCTGTACCTGCCCTGGGAGTGTTTGATGGGACAGTGTAGAGGGAGCTTTACTGTGTATCTAACCCATGCTGTACCTGCCCTAGGAGTGTTTGATGGGACAGTGTAGAGGGAGCTTTACTCTGTATCTGACTCTTGCTTTATAGCACGTGGAAGGTTTTACCTGTCTGTTATTTGAATGCACTGTTAATGAGTGCTGTGCGTGCGTGTTTTGCGAGATGTTAAACTGAACAAGCGTTTGAGTATTTACATGGCTCACTATCTGGCAGCTTGACGAGGATGTACTAACAGATTCTCTGTGTTTCCCCCTTCAGTTTGAAGCCAGTGGTTCTGCAGTCTCTGCAGCAGGAACACGAGTAAGTGATCAGGCCGTACAATACTTGGGGCATTGGGGAGGATTGCTGAGAAATGGTGAAGCAGTGCCCAGCCCCTTCTAATATCTGTATGTAGTGGAGGAGCTGCGGGCCACTGGAATACGGAGTGGCTCCTGAGACTGTGAGGGAGCATCACAGCAAAGGATCACTCCCTGTAGGACAGACAGTAGATTGACTGGAATAAGCATTACCAAATGTCAGGACAATCTATATCCTTTTAATAACCGATTTGTGAAAGTTAGAGACAGTAATATTCCTGACAATTAACCATATTTATTATTGTTTCGAAACATTCACCTTAAGACTACAAACTGAGTCCTTCTCATGTGTATCGACCTCCCTGGCCATCAGGAGCGATTCCCTACCCAGGCTGTTCATGCTGCCACCCTGAACCAGACTGTTCGCAACATTGGTGTCATATTTTACCCTGAAATGAGCTTTCGTCTACATATGCGCAGCATAACTCAGACCACCTATTTCCCCTCCGTAACATCTCTGCCCCCACCTCAGCTTATCCGCTGCTGAAACCCTCAACCGTGCCTTTGCTACCTCCAGACTTGACTATTCCAACGCACTCCTGGCCGGCCTCCCACATTCTACCTGAAGTCAAGTTGAGCTCATCCAAAACTCGGCTGCCTGTATCCTAACTCGCACCAAGTCCCGCTCACCCATCGCCCCCTGTGCTCGCTGACTTACATTGGCTCCCGGTTAAGCAACGCTTCGATTTCAAAATTCTCACCCTTGTTTATGGCCCTCGCCCCCTCCCTATCTCTGTAACCTCCTCCAGCCCCTACAAACCCCCGAGATGTCTGCGCCCCTCTAATTCTGCCCTCCTGAGCATCCCTGATTATAATCGCTCCACCATTGGTTGGCCGTGCCTTCTGTTGCCTGGGCCCCAAGCTCTGGAACTCCCTCCCTAAACCTCTCCGCCTCTCTACCTCGCTTTCCTCCTTCAAGACGCTCCTTAAAACCGACCTCTTTGACCAAGCTTTTAGTCACCAGCCCTAATTTCTCCTTATCTGGCTCGGGGTCAAATTTTTAATCCCATAATACTCCTGTGAAGCGCCTTGGGACATTTCACTATGTTAAAGGCGTTGTATAACTACAAGTTGTTGAAGGTAGCTGAAGAGTCTAACTGAGTGAAGCTTTACATGCTCTTTATATCGTGTTACAAACAGTCATACAGTGTCTCAATTCTTGCTGTGTTGAGGGTTTTATGACCCTTGGGCCATCAAACGGGTTGCTAAATCACACAATCACAGAATCTTACAGCACAGAAGCAGGCTCTTTGAAAGAGCTGACCAATTAATCCCGGTCGCCCCCCCCCACCCCCCTGCTCTTTCCCCCCCCCCCATAGCTCAGTAAATCTTTGCCCAATGTGGGGTTGGGGGCGGGGGGGCCGCCTCAATCTGGTCAGTATCCTGTTCCGTTGTCTAAAGTTTCATTCTCCTCCAGTGTCATTGTGAACAAAGGATAGGATTTGCCGGCCTACTCTTTAAAACGATTCTGCCTACTCGTGCGGTTTAACCACGATTGCGACCGTCAGCTGTTCTGTCTTCATTCCATACACAAAAAAAAAACCTGTAAAAACATCTCTATTCTGACACCAAAAGCCTGCTTGGCCAGACGAAAGCAAATCCAAAGCGGTCCAGCTCAGCCAGTATGCAGCACTGAGTACAGATGAGAAAATTGAGCCATCAAATCACACGATTTTTAAAATGTTACCTTTCAAAGCAGTCAATCCCAATCCAGAAAGTAGCAATCAAATTCCTAAGCAGACTTTAACTTGGTACAAGGCGCCTCCTTGATTATTTAGCTCACTGAAAATGTACGCTCTTAACCAACATTGATAACATAAACATGAAAAGTAATTCCCACTTAAATTCATTCTTGCTTCTTCGCGCCTTGCTCTCTCTCTCTCTCTCTCTCTCTCTCGCGCGCTCCTCTTCTCACGTTTCAACAGGCCCAGAGAAAGCCTTAGGGTGAGTGATCCAGGAAGCACTTGGGGTGGGGTGGGCGAGAGACCCGGTGTCTGGGGAAAGCACTTGGCAGGCGGGCTGGGAGGGACTCCTGTCACTGTCTGGCTGGAAGAGCATTCCAGGGCGGGTGAGTAAGCGTTCTCCTT
The DNA here is from genome assembly GCF_044704955.1 of Pristiophorus japonicus. Lineage (NCBI taxonomy): Eukaryota > Metazoa > Chordata > Chondrichthyes > Pristiophoridae > Pristiophorus > Pristiophorus japonicus. The sequence goes on along the minus strand of NC_091999.1, from coordinate 8,755,164 downwards.
GCGCCTTGCCAAACCCCCAGCCCCTCCCGCCTTACCCACAGTTACACGTAGCTCCAGCCTCCACTCCCTCTCTGGTTGCAGCCCCCTACCCCCGGCCCTCTCGGCCTGCTCCTTTTCGTGCTTCAGCCCCTTGTTTCCCCCCCCCGCTGCTGCTTCCTGGCCTGACCTGCAGCCCACCTTTGCTCTCTCAGCCACCCGTGTTGCAGACCTTTCCGAAAGCCTCACTCCGTCCACATAACTCAGTATATTTGCCATCCAGGCCTTTAAAAATAAAAAAGGAAAGCGATAGATACAGAGTCGGTAATGAACATGAGACCCCCCCACACACACACACACACACACACACACACACACAATCAGAGGGGAAAAGAGGCAGAGAGGAGACACTTGCAGGAAGAGTGAAACTGAAAGAGCCCGACAGAATGGCACAGACACGAAAATCTCAAAAGTGTGTGACAGAGAGAGAGACATCGTGTAAGCAACGCAAAAAGATTTAGCGAGTGGGAAAGAAGCAGAGAGACATTTACAGGAATTACATAACATTACGTCCGTAACACCGCCTGTCTCCGTGCCTGCCTCAACTCATCGGCTGCTGAATCCCGCATCCATGCCTTTGTTACCTTTTGACGCACTCCTGGCTGGCCTCCCACATTCTACCCTACGTAAACTTGAGGTCATCCAAAGCTGGGCTGCCCGTGTCCTAACTCGTTCCAAGTCCCGCTCACCCATCCCACCCCTGTGCTCGCTGACCTATAGTGGCTTCCGATTAAGCAACGCCTCGTTTTCAAAATTCTCATCCTTGATTTCAAACCCCTCTATGGTCCTCGCCCCCTTCCTATCTTTGTAATCTCCTCCAGCCCCACAACCCCCGGAGATGTCTGCGCTTCTCTAATTCTGCCCTCTTGAGCCTCCTTGACTATAATCGCTCAACCATTGGTGCCTGTGCGTTCAGCCTCCTGAGCCCCAAGCTCTGGAATTCCCTCCCTTTACCTCTCTGTGCCTCTCTCCTCCTTTAAGACACTCGAAGCCTACCTCTGACCAAGCTTTTGGTCATCTGCCCTCATTTCTTATGTGGCTCGGTGTCAATTTTTGTCTGGTAACACTCCTGTGAAGCATTTTGGAATGGTTTCCTACGTTACAGGCACTATATAAATACACGTTGTTATTGTTGCAAGTGAGTCTGATTGAATGTAGCTGTAGACGTGTTGTGAGTAAAAGTTTCCACTGTCCGAATGTGGCGGCCTGTTCTCACACCCATTTCGTTCCCTTTTTCAGACACAAGGTACGGCACTCGGTCGCCCAACTGGCTGCGATCATTGTCAAGCACGAAACGCCAGAGAAATGGCCGCAACTTCTTCAGTTCATAACTCAGTGGACCAAAAGCAATGTTCCAGAGGAGAGACAGGTGTGTAAAGGGGGATGTGACCGTCGCGTCGGTAATGTAGCATTGGCTCGGGTTCCCAACTCAGTAATTCGGTGACATTTTCATTGTGGATGTGATTCCACCCGTCTGAAGGGGATGTCTTGCGTCCACATCCGTTTGAAAGAAAAATGATGGTGTTTGTGTGACTGAGGTCGAGTACTGACTCTCGATAGGTGATTCATCATAGACAGTCCCTCGATCGAGGATCACTTGGTTCCACGTCAAAAAGTTCACAGGTGTTTCAATGAAGGACCTAATATTCCAGATCCCGAACTAAATTATGAAGGGTGAAAGATGCCTGGGCGTGGAGTTTTTTAACACGTGGGGTGGCCGTTGTACACCAGCCATCACACGGACTTGACAGAACTAGGTCTTGGTCCAGTGGCAAGGGTTACTCAAGACAACTGGAGACCAGCTCTGCTGCACAGACCTAGTGCGCTCACATATCGCACAGTGTGGTGATTACAAAACAGTGGGCTCCATTACTGAGATTCCTATCCCTGTCACCACGCCCCCCCACCTCCCCCAAATTTACTCACTTTTTCCTTTCCTTTTAATGGCGTGCAGTTCCTGTACTTCCCTGGAGCGACCAGAATGATACCAGAGCTAAAAGGGTTAAATTATGAGGATGGGTTGCATAGACCTGTCTGATTTATGTCCCCGTGCTCGTGGTGGTAGTTGTTGGGTGTCGCTGGATTGAGACGTAATGACGGGGGGTCGGGGGTGGGCGATGGGGCAACAGGCGGCAGTAACTGGTGCATGTTCTCTTTGGTCTGGGGCTCCAGGTTGGGATGCTGCTGCTGAGCACTGTTGTGGACATCAGCACCGAGTCGTTCAAGCGCCACTTCCGCGAACTGATGCGACTCTTCCATCAGACCCTGGAGGACCACGACAACCCGCTGGTGGTCTTCTACACCATTCAGACACTGACTGCTGTGGTGTCGTACATGGGAACCGATGAAGTGGTAAGTTTCGCCTGGCCAGTAGGAGCGCTGTGACCTGTGCGCTGCACTCACCACCGTTTTTTTGCATCCACTGATCACCCACGACAGAAATCGGAATTGCTACACGCAATAAAGACCAAGGTCCATCCGGTTCACCGTCCACCATCCTGGTAGTCACGCGATCCAACGATACTGGACTTGTTGACTAATCATAGCAATCCATCTCTTATCGATAAGACTACAACAGACCCAGACATGAGGCGAGGAAAACTCTAGTGGTGGAAAGCTTTGGAAACCATAGGGCCTGTAAGTGGTATTGAATCATTTCCTGCCCCCCCACCCTTACAACAGTTCTAGACCCCGGGAATTATAGTAGTGAACAGAATACTCAGTTATAGACAGATCTTTCGGTCTCAACCATCACAATGCTTTTATTTAAGTTAAAGCACACACCTGCTTCCAGTAAAACACCCCCTGACGGCGTAAAACAAACACAGCTCAACACACACCACTGGCCTGACTGAACAAGCCCCTATTGCTAAGTACCCACGACTAAAACACTCCTACTTGGACAATGGGGCACCACTGAATCTGTCCAACAGACTGTGCGTATGCCTATTATCCGCGCAGGACCTCCCCACTAAACCCCTAAGGCTTGGCTGGCACACATGACACCCCTTCACACTATGCGGTGATCTAAAGGATGTGTCGGCTGGGATCATTCTCGCCAGTTACCCGTCTGGCTTCCTTGCTGCTTCTCCTGAGGAGGTGTACCTTCTGGTTCTGTACCAGTCTGTGCTTTCCAAGTCCAGTCTCGAGGTCGGCTTCCCAGTCGAAATAGCGATGCTCTCTTTGCTCGTAGACGAAGGTTTCTTCTCTCCGTCCCAGGCGACGTGCTCGGTCCTTGAATGCGTTGAACGAAGCAAGCAAGTGTAGAAGAGGAGAGAGAGAGAAACGGCAGCAAACCGTCGTTCTCTTATACCTGAAAAATGCTGAATCCTCGTGCCAAAAAACAGCCCTTTGCCTGAGGCAGTCCAACTAAAGAGTAATCTTCGGCCTGTGCCTTTGTTACCGGGCTTTCCCTGGAGATAAAGGCTCCCAACGAGTCTGGGTGGCCAAATAGCTTCCTTTGTCCCGAAGTTCCCGCGCTCCGGGGCTATCTCATCCCGGATGATGGCGTGAGCACTGACCAGTTTACCCGATCTCTCACTGATGGGTTCCCATTACATGACAAAAGGGTCCTCCATCTGCTTTCAGCCATCCCAGACTATCCCCACCCACCAGATGTGTATTCCTCTGGAACATGCCTGGGCCCGTTCCAGCTCTTCTGAAATACGAAAAAGCCATGTCCAAAAAAAGCCCAAAATCCTGAAGTCTGTGTCGATGTTTCCGCCGATGCTTGCAGGCCAAAGTCACCTGTTCCCTCCCAAGCATGCTACACTTGCCACATATCATGTCTCAAATCACTCAGATACTGTCTCCCAAAGTGTTGCGTTTCTTTCAAAAAAATATCTCATTTTGTGTTACAATCAATACTATCTGCTCCCACTGTCGCCATACGGAGCCTGTTCTATAGATTGACCACTCGCTCGCTGAAATAATAGGGCCAATTTTAACATGGGTTGGGATTTGGGGGAGTGCAGGGGGCCTAATCTGATGTTAAAATTGCTGATGGAGGTAGTCAGGTTGCCGTCAGAATCTATAATCTATAATCTATTATCTCCACAGACACTCTCTTAAAATCCATTATTTGAACAGACGCTATCCACAGGCCGTAACCTGTTGTGTGTTTTTGTTAGACGCAGGTAACATTTGATGAGTGCAGTGCAAAGATCATGTGCTCCTGTCGGCCTGTAAGCTACAAGGCTACGGACCAAGAGTTGGAAAGTGCGATTAGGTTGGATAGCTCTTTTTCGGCTGGCACAGACAAGATGGCCCGAATGGCCTGCTTCTGTGCCGTAAACTTCTATGATTCTATGAATTTATTATCTCCACAGACTATCTCAGCATTATCCCTACAGACTATCTAGAAGCATTATCCCCACAGACTCTCTAACCATTATTCCCACAGACTCTGTAATCATTATCCCCACAGACTCTGTAATCATTATCCCCACAGACTCTGTAATCATTATCCCCACAGACTCTGTAACCATTATCCCCACAGACTCTCTAACCATTATCCCCACAGACTCTGTAACCATTATCCCCACAGACTCTGTAATCATTATCACCACAGACTCTGTAATCATTATCACCACAGACTCTGTAATCATTATCCCCACAGACTCTGTAATCATTATCCCCACAGACTCTCTAACCATTATCCCCACAGACTCTCTAACCATTATCCCCACAGACTCTGTAATCATTATCCCCACAGACTCTGTAACCATTATCCCCACAGACTCTGTAATCATTATCCCCACAGACTCTGTAGGAATTAAATTTAAAAAGTAGGACCTCAAAGGTAGTAATCTCAGGATTACTATCAGTGCCACGTGCTAGTCAGAGTAAAAATAGCAGGATAGTTAAGATGAATACGTGGCTTGAGAAATGGTGCAAGAGGGAGGGATTCAAATTCCTGGGACATTGGAACCGGTTCTAGGGGAGGTGGGACTAGTACAAACCGGACAGTCTGCACCTGGGCAGGACCAGAACCGATGTCCTAGGGGGAGTGTTGGGGAGGGTTTAAACTAATATGGCAGGGGGATGGGAATCTATGCAGGGAGACAGAGGGAAGTAAAATGGGGGCAGAAGCAAAAGGTAGAAAGGAGATAAGTAAAAGAGGAGAGCAGAGAAATCAAAGGCAAAAATCAAAAAGGGCCAAATTACAACATAATTCTAAAAGGGCAAAGAGTGTTTAAAAAAAACAAGCCTGAGGGCTCTGTGCCTCAATGCGAGGAGTATTAGTAATAAGGTGGATGAATTAACTGCGCAGATAGATGTTAACGGATATGATATAATTGGGATTACGGAGACATGGCTCCAGGGTGACCAAAGCAGGGAACTCAACATCCAGGGGTATTCAATATTCAGGAAGGATAGACAGAAAGGAAAAGGAGGTGGGGTAGCGTTACTGGTTAAAGAGGAGATTAACGCAATAGTCAGGAAGGACATTAGCTTGGATGATGTCAAATCTGTATGTGTGGAGCTGTGGAACGCCAAAGGGCAGAAAACGCTAGTGGGAGTTGTGTACAGACCACCAAACAGTAGGGAGATTGGGGATGGCATGAAACAGGAAATTAGGGATGCGTGCAATAAAGGTACAGCAGTTATCATGGGTGATTTTAATCTACATATAGATTGGGCTAACCAAACTGTTGGAATACTGTGGAGGAGGATTTCCTGGAGTGTATAAGGGATGGTTTTCCAGACCAATATGTCGAGGAACCAACTAGAGAGCTGGCCATCCTAGACTGGGTGTTGTGTAATGAGAGAGGATTAATTAGCAATCTTGTTGTGCGAGGCCCCTTGGGAAAGAGTGACCATAATATGGTAGAATTCTTCATTAAGATGGAGAGTGACACAGTTAATTCAGAGACTTAAAGAAACATAGAAAATAGGTGCAGGAATAGGTTATTCGGCCCTTCGAGCCTGCACCGCCATTCAGTGAGTTCATGGCTGAACATGCAACTTCAGTACCCCATTCCTGCTTTCTTGCCATACCCCTTGATCCCCCCCCCCCAGTGGACTACATCTAACTCCTTTTTGAATATATTTAGTGAATTGGCCTCAACAACTTTCTGTGGTAGAGAATTCCACAGGTTCACCACTCTCTGGGTGAAGAAGTTTCTCCTCATCTCGGTCCTAAATAGCTTACCCCTTATGCTTAGACTGTGTCCCCTGGTTCTGGACTTCCCCAACATTGGGAACATTCTTCCTGCAACTAACCTGTCTAAACCCATCAGAATTTTAAATGTTTCTATGAGATCCCCTCTCATTCTTCTGAACTCCAGTGAATACAAGCCCAGTTGATCCAGTCTTTCTTGATATGTCAGTCCCGCCATCCCAGGAATCAGTCTGGTGAACCTTCGCTGCACTCCCTCAATAGTAAGAATGTCCTTCCTCAAGTTAGGAGACCAAAACTGTACACAATACTCTAGGTGTGGCCTCACCAAGGCCTTGTACAACTGTAGTAACACCTCCCTGCCCCTGTACTCAAATCCCCTCGCTATGAAGGCCAACATGCCATTTGCTTTCTTAACCGCCTGCTGTACCTGCATGCCAACCTTCAATGACTGATGTACCATGACACCCAGGTCTCGTTGCACCTCCACTTCGATGGTATGAGACGTGAATTGGCTAGAATAGACTGACGAATGATACTTAAAGGGTTGACGGTGGATAGTCAATGGCGGACATTTAAAGATCACATGGATGAACTTCAACAATTGTACATCCCTGTCTGGCGTAAAAATAAAATGGGGAAGGTGGCTCAACCGTCGCTAACAAGGGAAATTAAGGATAGTGTTAAATCCAAGGAAGAGGCATATAAATTGGCCAGAAAAAGCAGCAAACCTGAGGACTGGGAGAAATTTAGAATTTAGCAGAGGAGGACAAAGGGATTAAATCGGAGGGTGAAAATAGAGTATGAGAGTAAGCTTGCAGGGAACATAAAAATTGACTGCAAAAGCTTCTATAGATATGTGAAGAGAAAAAGATTTGTGAGGACAAATGTAGGTCCCTTGCAGTCAGAATCAGCTGAATTTATAATGGGGAAAAAAGAAATGGCAGACCAATTGAACAAATACTTTAGTTCTGTCTTCACTGGAAATACTAGGGGACCGAAGGACTAAACTGAAGGAAATCCTTATTAGTCAGGAAATTGTATTAGAGAAATTGATGGGATTGAAGGCCAATGAATCCCCAGGGTCTGATAGTCTGCATCCCAGAGTATTTAAGGAAGTGGCCCTAGAAATAGTGGATGCAGTAGTGATCATTTTCCAACATGCTATAGACCCTGGATCAGTTCCTATGGATTGGAGGGTAGCTAATGTAGCCCCACTTTTTAAAAAAAACAAGGAAGAGAGAAAACAGGGAATTATAGACCGGTTAGCCTGGCATTGGTAGTTGGGAAAATGTTGGAATCAATTATTAAAGATGTAATAGCAGCACATTTGGAAAGCAGTGACAGGATCGGTCCAAGTCAGCATGGATTTATGAAAGGGAAATCATGCTTGACAAATCTTCGAGACTTTTTTGAGGATGTAACTAGTAGAGTGGACAAGGGAGAACCAGTGGATGTGGTGTATTTGGACTTTCAAAAGGCTTTTGACAAGGTCCCACACAAGAGATTTGTGTGCAAAATGAAAGCACATGGTATTGGGGGTAATGTACTGACGTGGATAGAGAACTGGTTGGCAGACAGGAGGCAGAGTCCTTTTCAGAATGGCAGGCAGTGTGACTAGTGGGTACCGCAAGGTTCAGTGCTGGGACCCCAGCTAGTTACAATCTCCATTAATGATTTACAATATACATTAATGATTTAGACGAAGGAATTGAGTGTAATATCTCCCAAGTTTGCAGATGACACTAAGCTGGGTGGCGGTGTGAGCTGTGAGGAGGACGCTAAGAGGCTGCAGGGTGACTTGGATAGGTTAGGTGAGTAGGCAAATGCATGGCAGATGCAGTATAATGTGGATAAATGTGAGGTTATCCACTTTGGTGGCAAGAACAAGAAGGCAGATTATTATCTGAATGGCGGCAGATTAGGAAAAGGGGAGGTGCAACGAGACCCGGGTGTCATGGTACATCGGTCATTGAAAGTTGGCATGCAGGTACAGCAGGCGGTGAAAAAGGCAAATGGTATGTTGGCCTTCATAGCTAGGGGATTTGAGTATAGGAGCAGGGAGGTCTTACTGCAATTGTACAGGGCCATTTGTGAGGCCACACCTGGAATATTGTGTTCAGTTTTGGTCTCCTAATCTGAGGAAGGACATTCTTGCTATTGAGGGAGTGCAGCGAAGGTTCACCAGACTGATTCCTGGGATGGCAGGACTGACATATGAAGAAAGACTGGATCGACTAGGCTTATATTCACTGGAATTTAGAAGAATGAGAGGGGATCTCATAGAAACATATAAAATTCTGATGGGACTGGACAGGTTAGATGCAGGAAGAATGTTCCTGATGTTGGGGAAGTCCAGAACCAGGGGTCACAGTCTAAGAATAAGGGGTAAGCCATTTAGGACCGAGATGAGGAGAAACTTCTTCACTCAGAGAATTGTGAACCTGTGGAATTCTCTACCACAGAAAGTTGTTGAGGCCAGTTCATTGGATATATTCAAAAGGGAGTTCTTTTTATCCCTTACGGCTAAAGGGATCAAGGGGTATGGAGAGAAAGCAGGAAAGGGGTACTGAGGTTGAATGATCAGTCATGATCTTATGAATGGAGATGCAGGCTCGAAGGGCCGAATGGCCTACTCCTGCACCTATTTTCTATGTAACCATTATCCCCACAGACTCTGTAACCATTATCCCCACAGACCCTGTAACCATTATCCCCACAGACTATGTAACCATTATCCCCACAGACTCTGTAACCATTATCCCCACAGACTATGTAACCATTATCCCCACAGACTATGTAACCATTATCCCCACAGACTCTGCAATCATTATCCCCACAGACTCTGTAACCATTATCCCCACAGACTCTGTAATCATTATCCCCACAGACTCTGTAATCATTATCCCCACAGACTCTGTAATCATTATCCCCACAGACTCTGTAATCATTATCCCCACAGACTCTGCAATCATTATCCCCACAGACTCTGCAATCATTATCCCCACAGACTCTGCAATCATTATCCCCACAGACTCTGCAATCATTATCCCCACAGACTCTGCAATCATTATCCCCACAGACTCTGCAATCATTATCCCCACAGACTCTGCAATCATTATCCCCACAGACTCTGCAATCATTATCCCCACAGACTCTGCAATCATTATCCCCACAGACTCTGCAATCATTATCCCCACAGACTCTGCAATCATTATCCCCACAGACTCTGCAATCATTATCCCCACAGACTCTGCAATCATTATCCCCACAGACTCTGCAATCATTATCCCCACAGACTCTGCAATCATTATCCCCACAGACTCTGCAATCATTATCCCCACAGACTCTGCAATCATTATCCCCACAGACTCTGCAATCATTATCCCCACAGACTCTGCAATCATTATCCCCACAGACTCTGCAATCATTATCCCCACAGACTCTGCAATCATTATCCCCACAGACTCTGCAATCATTATCCACACAGACTCTGCAATCATTATTCCCACAGACTCTGTCTATAATCAAATTATCGATGCTATGTGGAGGTGATAGTGTGTGTTATTCTTCGAAGTTGCGGGACCGGACAGTTATTCTCCATGTTCTTTGGTGGACAGTGTTCATTGTGTGCCGATGTGACCATGTTTTTCTCTTCATTCCGCAGAATATGATGCGCCCCATGATTCCAAAGCTGTTGATTGCGATCCAGACCCTCATTCAGCACAATCAGGTGAGCTGCTCTGGGATGGATGGCTGCAAGTTCACTGTGACCTCTGGGTCCGGAGCTTGTGTGACCACCATCCTCCCTCCATGCCGCTGCTCTGCTGGTGTCCAGCCAGTTACCCTGAAGATGTCGTCAAATCCCACTAAGCCTGCAAGACAAAGTGGAAATAACATCCAGAAAAACAACAATGACAAAATTCAAACTGATATTAACTTCAGGAACTTTTTCTTCTGGTATTTTCAGATCACAAAATGCCTCTTTCTATTTCTTTGTCTCCCAGGAGACGTTGACAGAAAGTGCACGCAGTAGCCTCCTGTAAGGTCCCCGCCAATATTACTCCGAGCTTTCTGTTCGGAGGTGCATAACCCTGATCCCCCTGGGGCAAGGAATAGCTTTCCTCTGTATGCTTCCTTCCCACTGCAGCAGGACTGAGATCAGATCAGGCACTCAGTGGTGTGTGAGGGGGGTGGGGGGAGATAATGGTTACTGCAGGAGGGCTCTGCCTATTATCTTTAGTCCTGCAGCATAATTATCTCGCTTTCTGGATGAAACATAGAAACATAGAAAATAGGTGCTGGAGTAGGCCATTTGGCCCTTCGAGCCTGCACCACCATTCAATATGATCATGGCAGTTCATGCAACTTTAGTACCCCATTCCTGCTTTCTCTCCATACCCCTTGTTCCCTTTAGCCATAAGGACCACATCTAACTCCCTTTTGAATATATCTAACGAACTGGCCTCAACAACTTTCTGTGGTAGAGAATTCCACAGGTTCACAGTTCGCTGAGTGAAGAAGTTTCTCCTCATCTCAGTCCAAAATGGCTTACCCCTTATCCTTAGATTGTGACCCCTGGTTCTGGACTTCCCCGACATCGGAAACATTCTTCCTGCATCTAACCTGTCCAGTCCCATCAGAATTTTATGTTTCTATGAGATCCCCTCTCATCCTTCTAACCTCCAGTGAATACAGGCCCAGTCGATCTAGTCTTTCTTCATATGTCACTCCTGCCATCCCAGGAATCAGTCTGGTGAACCTTTGCTGCACTCCCTCAATAGCAAGAATGTCCTTCCTCAAATTTGGAGACCAAAACTGAACACAATATTCCAGGTGTGGCCTCACCAAGGCCCTGTACAACTGTAGCAACACCTCCCTGCTCCTATACTCAAATCCTCTCGCTATGAAGGCCAACATACCATTTGCCTTCTTCACCGCCTGCTGTACCTGCATGCCAACTTTCAGTGACTGATGAACCATGACACCCAGGTCTCATTCACCTCCCCTTTTCCTAATCTGTCACCATTCAGATAATATTCTGCCTTCGTGTTTTTGGCCCAAAGTGGATAACCTCACATTTATCCACATTATACTGCATCTGCCATGCATTTGCCCACTCACCTAACCTGTCCAAGTCACCCTGCAGCCTCTTAGTGTCCTCCTCACAGCTCACACCGCCACCCAGCTTAGTGTCATCTGCAAACTTGGAGATAATACATTCAATTCCTTCATCCAAATCATTAATGTATATTGTAAATAGCTGGGGTCCCAGCACTAGTCACTGCCTGCCATTCTGAATGTGATTGTCAAATTGGGTGACTGGCAATCCAGGGATATGGGGAGAGTGCAGGCAAGTGGAGTTGAGGTAGAAGATCAGCCATAATCTTACTGAATGGCAGAGTCAGCTCGAGGGGCCGAATGGCCGGTTCCTGCTGCTATTTCTTGGGTTCTTATGTCCCTTTGAAAGGTTATGCTCATGGTAACCTTTCTGAATATTCAAGGGCATTTTTTTTACAACCTTCATCGAGTTAAAAGAACTTTGTGTTACAGCACTCAGCAGGCTGGGCGTTATTGTTAATTTTAATATAGCGGGAAGTGAGAGAGACAGGTGGTGCAGCAATATCTGCTCCTTGTACTGCTTTTTCAGGTTGTCAGCATTGCTTGACGACTTGGGGGGCAGTGCTGTGCGGCGAGGACAGGCTGCTGGAGGACCTTTGTCTTACGGATGTTTAGCGTAAGGCCCGTTTTTTCGTACGCCTCAGTAAATGCGTCGACTATGTCCTGGGGTTCAGTCTCTGTATTATGCACAGACGCAGGCGTTGTCCGCGTACTGTAGCTCGACGACAGAGGTTGGGGTGGTCTTGGACCTGGCCTGGAGACGGCGCAGGTTGGACAGGTTCCCACTGGTTCTGTAGTTTAGTTGCTAAGTGGCGGAAGTGCATCCGGGAGGGCGCTGAGCACCTCGAGTCTCGTCGCCGAGAGCGTGCAGAAAGCAAGCGCAGGCAGCGGAAGGAGCGTGCGGCAAACCAGTCCCACCCTCCCCTTCCCTCAACCACTGTCTGTCCCACCTGTGACAGGGACTGTGGTTCCCATATTGGACTGTTCAGTCACCTGAGAACTCACTGTTAGAGTGGGGGCAAGTCTTCCTCGACTCCGAGGGTCTGCCTGTGATGATGATGTCAGCGTTGCTGTCAAGGCCGACATTTATTGCTCACCTGCTAGTTACCTCATGAGAAGGTGGTGGTGGTGAGCACCTTGAACAGTTTAACAAGAGGCAGTAAGTTGTGCTCACTCAGATATTACAGTGCTCGCTGCAAAGGCCATCTCTGCACAGTACCTATCTTTTCGTCGGTTAGCTTTGTACTGCCTACACATCCTGACTGCTTTCTCTCTCTCTCTCTCTCTCTCTCTCTCTCTCTCCCCCCCGACAGGATCAGGCCAGCGAGGCGATGGAAGTTTTTGACGAACTGATGGAGAGTGAAGTATCTATCATCGTGCCATACTTGTCGCAGATAGTCCACTTCTGCTTGGAGGTCAGTGCAGGAACCTGACTGTCCCGGCGGCTGTGAGTTTCCTTTCACTCCACCACACCCCCCGCCACCCCTTCTTATCTTGGAACAATATCTCCGTATAATTCATCGGTACCAGCAGCCTCCAGTACCTCACTGTGAGCCTTCCTGGTGAGCATGGTTTGAATATTGGACCATGTGCTTCTCTGAGGTGAAGCACAGCTTTCAGCAGAGCGAGGAGTGCTTTACTCTATCTAACCTGGGCTGCATTGTCTTGAGGGCGCTGTATTAGAGGGAGCTTTGCTCTGCATCTAACCCGTGCTGTACCTGCCCTGGGAGTGTTTAATGGGACAGTGTAGAGGGAGCTTTACTCTGTATCTAACCCCCTGTACCTGCCCTGGGAGTGTTTGATGGGACAGTGTAGAGGGAGCTTTACTCTGTATCTAACCCCCTGTACCTGCCCTGGGAGTGTTTGATGGGACAGTGTAGAGAGAGCTTTACTCTGTATCTAACCCCCTGTACCTGCCCTGGGAGTGTTTGATGGGACAGTGTAGAGGAAGCTTTACCCTGTATCGAACCCCGTGCTGTACCTGCCCTGGGAGTGTTTGATGGGACAGTGTAGAGGGAGCTTTACTCTGTATCCAACCCCATACTGTACCTGCCCTAGGAGTGTTTGATGGGACAGTGTAGAGGAAGCTTTACTCTGTATCTAACCCCCTGTACCTGCCCTGGGAGTGTTTGATGGGACAGTGTAGAGGGAGCTTTGCTCTGTATCTAACCCCCTGTACCTGCCCTGGGAGTGTTTGATGGGACAGTGTCGAGGGAGCTTTACTCTGTATCTAACCCGTGCTGTACCTGCCCTGGGAGTGTTTGATGGGACAGTGTAGAGGGAGCTTTACTCTGTATCTAACCCCCTGTACCTGCCCTGGGAGTGTTTGATGGGACAGTGTAGAGGGAGCTTTACTCTGTATCTAACCCGTGCTGTACCTGCCCTGGGAGTGTTTGATGGGACAGTGTAGAGGGAGCTTTACTCTGTATCTAACCCCCTGTACCTGCCCTGGGAGTGTTTGATGGGACAGTGTAGAGGGAGCTTTACTCTGTATCTAACCCCCTGTACCTGCCCTGGGAGTGTTTGATGGGACAGTGTAGAGGCAGCTTTACTCTGCATCTAACCCCGTGCTGTACCTGCGCTGGGAGTGTTTGATGGGACAGTGTAGAGGGAGCTTTACTCTGTATCTAACACCCTGTACCTGCCCTGGGAGTGTTTGATGGGACAGTGTAGAGGGAGCTTTACTCTGTATCTAACCCCCTGTACCTGCCCTGGGAGTGTTTGATGGGACAGTGTAGAGGGAGCTTTACTCTGTATCTAAGCTGTACTATATTGACCTGGGACTTCTTGCTGGGACAGCATTATAGGGAGCTTTACTTTGCATTCAATCTGTTCAACGCTGACCTGAATCTGCTTTATGGGACAGTGTAATTAGAGCTTTGCCCTGCAGCTGGAAATGATGGACGGCAGAAACTACTCTTGCAATGCTGGCATTTACTGCAGCTGTCCAAGACCCTGTATGCTTTCTCTCCACTATCTGTCCCCTTTTTCTGCTGCCCCTCTTCACTGACTTACAGACTTTTATACATTCAAGAAGGGTGAGTCGTGTATGGTGAATCTCAATTTGAAGTCAGGATAGGCAGAAGAGATAGAAACATAGGTACAAGAGCTGGACATTCAGACCCTCCATTTACCTGCCTTTAAAAATAAAGACTTACTTGGATTGATGTAGCGCATGAGGACATACCAACGCCCTCTACATTGATGTATATTCACTACTGTAATGCTCCCTCAGTACTGCCCCTCCGACAGTGTGGCACTCCCTCAGTACTGCCCCTCCGACAGTGCGGCGCTCCCTCAGTACTGCCCCTCCGACAGTGCGGTGCTCCCTCAGTACTGCCCCTCCGACAGTGTGACACTCCCTCAGTACTGCCCCTCCGACAGTGTGACGCTCCCTCAGTACTGCCCCTCCGACAGTGCGTCGCTCCCTCAGTACTGCCCCTCCGACAGTGTGACACTCCCTCAGTACTGCCCCTCCGACAGTGTGACACTCCCTCAGTACTGCCCCTCCGACAGTGTGACACTCCCTCAGTACTGCCCCTCCGACACTCCCTCAGTACTGCCCCTCCGACACTCCCTCAGTACTGCCCCTCCGACACTCCCTCAGTACTGCCCCTCCGACAGTGCGGCGCTCCCTCAGTACTGCCCCTCCGACAGTGCGACACTCCCTCAGTACTGCCCCTCCGACAGTGCGTCGCTCCCTCAGTACTGCCCCTCCGACAGTGCGTCGCTCCCTCAGTACTGCCCCTCCGACAGTGCGGGGCTCCCTCAGTACTGCCCCTCCGACAGTGCGACACTCCCTCAGTACTGCCCCTCCGACAGTGCGGCACTCCCTCAGTACTGCCCCTCTGACAGTGCGTCGCTCCCTCAGTACTGCCCCTCCGACAGTGCGTCGCTCCCTCAGTACTGCCCCTCCGACAGTGCGGGGCTCCCTCAGTACTGCCCCTCCGACAGTGCGGGGCTCCCTCAGTACTGCCCCTCCGACAGTGCGGCACTCCCTCAGTACTGCCCCTCCGACAGTGCGGGGCTCCCTCAGTACTACCCCTCCGACAGTGCGGCACTCCCTCAGTACTGCCCCTCCGACAGTGCGGCATTCCCTCAGTACTGCCCCTCCGACAGTGCGGCATTCCCTCAGTACTGCCCCTCCGACAGTGCGGCTCTCCCTCAGTACTGCCCCTCCGACAGTGCAGCTCTCCCTCAGTACTGCCCCTCCGACAGTGCGGCACTCCCTCAGTACTGCCCCTCCGACAGTGCGGCTCTCCCTCAGTACTGCCCCTCCGACAGTGCGGCTCTCCCTCAGTACTGCCCCTCCGACAGTGCGGCTCTCCCTCAGTACTGCTTCTCCAACAGTGCAGCGCTCCTTGGGCACTGCACTGAAGTGTTGGCATAGATTTTGTGTTTGAGTCACTGGAGTGGAACTTGAACCCACAACCTTCTGATTCAGAGGCGAGAGTGCTACCCACTGAGCCACAGCTCGGAGGAGGGATCAATATCGCTCAATAGCCTTACGCAACAAAAGTCTTGACACTGTCAATTGTCCATTAGTCAGAGAGACAAAAGTAACAAGGTAATGTGAAAGACGTTAGTTAGGTCGCAGTTGGTATATTGTGGCCAGTATTGGGCACCCAATTAAAGAAGGGTGTAAAACAAAGGGAAAGATTTACTGTACTCGCTAGGGGTTTGAGACATGTAGCTATGAAGAGCCTTGAGAATTGCAGCTGTTTTCCCTTGGAGCTGAGTAGATTCTATCTCTGTAAACTCCTCCAGCCCTATAACCCTCCCAGATCTCTGCCATCCTCCAATACTGGGCTCTCCCAGATCTCTGCCATCCTTCAATACTGGGCTCTGGTGCATCCCTGATTTCCATCGCTGCACCATTGGTGACTATGCCTTCAATGACCAGATCCTAAGCTCTGGAGATTCCATCCCTAAACATCTCTGCCTCTCTACCTTTCGTTCCTCCTTTAAGGCATTTTGGTCACTTGTCCTAATATCTCTTTGTGGCTCGGTGTCAAATTTTTGTCTGATTTATGCTCCTGTGAAGCACTTTGGGATGTTTTACTATGTTAATAACGTTGTATCAATGTTTGTTGTTGTTGACCTAATGGAGATCTTAAAGATTCTGTTCCTATTCACCCTCCCCAGATTGCAGCCAACGGGATCCTGGGGGACAATCTCCGGGTAAAGGCCTTGTCTTGTGTGAGCTTCCTGATCAAACTGAAAGGAAAGGTGAGAGACACTTGGATTGTTACAATATAACACAGGGAATTGGGGATATAGACTGTTGGAAATTGGTCCTCTGACCGCTGGGACCCGAGTTTGAATCCAGCCCCAGGCAGAGGGGATGAAGATCTCCTCTCTGCTTTGCCTGAGGGGCCTTAAATCTGAGGTGTTGTGCCTGCGATTCTAGGCCGAGCACCTACAGAGGCACAGAGTTACACCAAGCTGCGGTTCCACTCGCTGTCTTTGCTCTGGTCGACAGCGCCATCCGCTGCCCGAAGTTGTGTAATGCAGCCAAAAGCACCGCGGCCTGATTTCAGATCAAAACTGGAAATCCACGGCAGGTTCATGTCTTGGACATATCGACCCTTGTCGGAAGTGCAAACAAGCCTCTTAAAGGGCTGCACAAAACAAAATTGCTATGTTGAGCTGATTTTTCTGGAGCACCCATCAGTTTTCAGAGTACTGTAGCCCAGTACTGAGCAGTCTGTCTGTGTACAGAGCTGTCTGACAGTCCCAGTGTATTAACCTGAGTACTGTAGCCCAGTACTGATCAGTCGGTCTGTGTACAGGGCTGTCTGACAGTCCCAGTGTATTAACCTGAGTACTGTAGTCCAGTACTGAGCAGCCTGTCGATGTACAGGGCTGTCTGACAGTCCCAGTGTATTAACCTGAGTACTGTAGCCCAGTACTGAGCAGCCGGTCTGTGTACAGGGTGTCTGACAGTCCCAGTGTATTAACCTGAGTACTGTAGCCCAGTACTGAGCAGTCTGTCTGTGTACAGGGCTGTCTGACAGTCCCAGTGTATTAACCTGAGTACTGTAGCCCAGTACTGAGCAGTCTGTCTGTGTACAGGGCTGTCTGACAGTCCCAGTGTATTAACCTGAGTACTGTAGCCCAGTACTGAGCAGTCTGTCTGTGTACAGGCTGTCTGACAGTCCCAGTGTATTAACCTGAGTACTGTAGCCCAGTACTGAGCAGTCTGTCTGTGTACAGGGTGTCTGACAGTCCCAGTGTATTAACCTGAGTACTGTAGCCCAGTACTGAGCAGTCTGTCTGTGTACAGGGTGTCTGACAGTCCCAGTGTATTAACCTGAGTACTGTAGCCCAGTACTGAGCAGTCGGACTGTGTATAGGGCTGTCTGACAGTCCCAGTGTATTAACCTGAGTACTGTAGCCCAGTACTGAGCAGTCTGTCTGTGTACAGGGTGTCTGACAGTCCCAGTGTATTAACCTGAGTACTGTAGCCCAGTACTGAGCAGCCGGTCTGTGTACAGGGCTGTCTGACAGTCCCAGTGTATTAACCTGAGTACTGTAGCCCAGTACTGAGCAGTCTGTCTGTGTACAGGGTGTCTGACAGTCCCAGTGTATTAACCTGAGTACTGTAGCCCAGTACTGAGCAGCCTGTCTGTGTACAGGGCTGTCTGACAGTCTCAATGTATTAACCTGAGTACTGTAGCCCAGTACTGAGCAGTCTGTCTGTGTACAGGGCTGTCTGACAGTCCCAGTGTATTAACCTGAGTACTGTAGCCCAGTACTGAGCAGTCTGTCTGTGTACAGGGTGTCTGACAGTCCCAGTGTATTAACCTGAGTACTGTAGCCCAGTACTGAGCAGTCTGTCTGTGTACAGGGTGTCTGACAGTCCCAGTGTATTAACCTGAGTACTGTAGCCCAGTACTGAGCAGTCTGTCTGTGTACAGGGTGTCTGACAGTCCCAGTGTATTAACCTGAGTACTGTAGCCCAGTACTGAGCAGTCTGTCTGTGTACAGGGTGTCTGACAGTCCCAGTGTATTAACCTGAGTACTGTAGCCCAGTACTGAGCAGCCGGTCTGTGTACAGGGCTGTCTGACAGTCCCAGTGTATTAACCTGAGTACTGTAGCCCAGTACTGAGCAGTCTGTCTGTGTACAGGGTGTCTGACAGTCCCAGTGTATTAACCTGAGTACTGTAGCCCAGTACTGAGCAGTCTGTCTGTGTACAGGGTGACTGACAGTCCCAGTGTATTAACCTGAGTACTGTAGCCCAGTACTGAGCAGTCGGTCTGTGTACAGGGTGTCTGACAGTCCCAGTGTATTAACCTGAGTATTGTAGCCCAGTACTGAGCAGTCTGTCTGTGTACAGGGCTGTCTGACAGTCCCAGTGTATTAACCTGAGTACTGTAGCCCAGTACTGAGCAGTCTGTCTGTGTACAGGGCTGTCTGACAGTCCCAGTGTATTAACCTGAGTACTGTAGCCCAGTACTGAGCAGTCTGTCTGTGTACAGGGCTGTCTGACAGTCCCAGTGTATTAACCTGAGTACAGTAGCCCAGTACTGAGCAGTCTGTCTGTGTACAGGGTGTCTGACAGTCCCAGTGTATTAACCTGAGTACTGTAGCCCAGTACTGAGCAGTCTGTCTGTGTACAGGGTGTCTGACAGTCCCAGTGTATTAACCTGAGTACTGTAGCCCAGTACTGAGCAGTCGGTCTGTGTACAGGGCTGTCTGACAGTCCCAGTGTATTAACCTGAGTACTGTAGCCCAGTACTGAGCAGTCTGTCTGTGTACAGGGTGTCTGACAGTCCCAGTGTATTAACCTGAGTACTGTAGCCCAGTACTGAGCAGTCTGTCTGTGTACAGGGTGTCTGACAGTCCCAGTGTATTAACCTGAGTATTGTAGCCCAGTACTGAGCAGTCGGTCTGTGTACAGGGTGTCTGACAGTCCCAGTGTATTAACCTGAGTACTGTAGCCCAGTACTGAGCAGTCTGTCTGTGTACAGGGTGTCTGACAGTCCCAGTGTATTAACCTGAGTACTGTAGCCCAGTACTGAGCAGTCTGTCTGTGTACAGGGCTGTCTGACAGTCCCAGTGTATTAACCTGAGTACTGTAGCCCAGTACTGAGCAGTCGGTCTGTGTACAGGGTGTCTGACAGTCCCAGTGTATTAACCTGAGTACTGTAGCCCAGTACTGAGCAGCCTGTCGATGTACAGGGCTGTCTGACAGTCGCCAGGATTTTAAAATTTTCATCCTGTTGTTCAACTCCCTCCATGACCTTTTCTCCCCCCACCCAGCTCCATCTCTGTAACCTCCTCCACCCCTACAACTCTCCGACATCTCTGCTCTCCGCCAATTCCGGCTTCTCGTGCACCTCTCACTCCCTTCGCCCTGCCATTGGCCCTAAGCTCTGGAATTCTCTTCTTAAGCCTCTCCGTCTCTCTCCTTCACTTTCCTCCTTTAAGACACGAATTAAAACCTACCACTTTGACCAAAGGTTTAGTCCGTGATAACACTCCTGTGAAGCGCCTTAAGGACGTCTTACTGCGCTAAAGGGGCTGTATAAATGCAAGTTGTTGTTGTGTCTGGAAGTCTCCAGTGTGTTAACTTGATTCATGTATGCCCATACACAACCCGTTATTTTACTCTTGTCCAAACAGGCGATCCTGAAACAGAAGCTGCTCCCCAGTATCCTGAACGTGTTGTACCCCATAATGTGTTCGCCACCACCCGATGGGGAAATGGATCCCGAAGATCTTGATCTGGATGATGACATTGAGGATGAGGTGGAAGCTCAGACTCCGAAACACTTTTCTGCGCAGGTACTTGGGAGGAGAATGTAAATGGATCCTGTTGTGAAATGACTCTGTTCAGAGGCTAGCTCAGTCTGGCGTCTAATAATCCACACTTCAGCAGTATAATGTAGAGGTGCTTTCAGTGGTAGCACTATCACCTCTGGGTTTAAGTCCCACTCCAGAGACCTGAGCACAAAACCCAAGGTCGACACTTCTGGTGCCAGTACTGAGGGAGTGCCGCACTGTCGGAGGGGCAGTACTGAGGGAGCGCCGCACTGTCGGAAGGCAGTACTGAGGGAGCGCTGCACTGTCGGAGGGGGCAGTACTGAGGGAGCGCCGCACTGTCGGAAGGCAGTACTGAGGGAGCGCTGCACTGTCGGAGGGGGCAGTACTGAGGGAGCGCCGCACTGTCGGAGGGGGCAGTACTGAGGGAGCGCCGCACTGTCGGAGGGGCAGTACTGAGGGAACTCCGCACTGTCGGAGCGGCAGTACTGAGGGAGCGCCGCACTGTTGGAGGGGCAGTACTGAGGGAGCGCCGCACTGTTGGAGGGGCACTATTTGGGGAGTGTTGCACTGTCGGAGGGGCAGTACTGAGGGAGCGCCGCACTGTTGGAGGGGCACTATTTGGGGAGTGTTGCACTGTCGGCGGGGCAGTACTGGGGGAGCGCAGTAACAAGGGAGTGCCGCACTGTCGGAGGGCAGTACTGAGGGAGCGCTGCACTGTCGGAGGGGCAGTACTGAGGGAGTGCCGCACTGTCGGAGGGCCAGTACTGAGGGAGCGCCGCACTGTCGGAGGGGCAGTACTGAGGGAGTGCTGCACTGTCGGAGGGACAGTACTGAGGGAGCGCAGTACTGAGGGAGCGCCGCACTGTCGGAGGGGCAGTGCTGAGGGAGCGCCGCACTGTCGGAGGGGCAGTACTGAGGGAGCGCCGCACTGTCGGAGGGGCAGTACTGAGGGAGCGCCGCACTGTCGGAGGGGCAGTACTGAGGGAGCGCTGCACTGTCGGAAGGACAACACTGAGGAGGTGCTGTCTTTCGAGATGTGACATTAAACCAAGGCTATGTGTACACACATGCACACACAATTTTCATTCTTCCGTAACTGTCGTTTCCAAAAAGTGGTGAGTGGCGCTCACCTAAATAAATGATGCAGACGAAACTGTTGGATGAGATTGCATTCAATGTAGCCCCCACTTGCTTTCCAAGACAGAGCGCGTGGGGAAGCCGCTGTCTTCTGGGTAGAATGATCTCACTCGCCTCACCTTGTGGTTCTGAGGACGAGGTCAAGTAGGTTTTTCCCTCCGCAGGCCCAGTCTGGCAGCTATGCCCTTCAGGGCTCTGCCAGCTCGGTCAGTAGTGGTGCTACCGAGCCACTCTTGGTGATGGACATTGAAGTTCCCCACCCAGAGTACATTCTGTGCCCTTGCTACTCTGTGTTTCTTCCAAGTGGAGGAGTACTGACTCATCAGCTGAGGGAGGGCGGTAGGTGTTAATCAGCAAGAGTTTCCTCGCCCATGCTTGACCTGAAGCCATGAGACTTCATGGGGTCTGGAGTCAATGTTGAGAACTCCCAGGGGCAGCTCCCTCCCGATTGTATCCCACTGTGCTGCCATCCCTGGTGGGTCTGTTCTGCCGGTAGGACAGGACATACCCAGGGATGGTGATGGAGGAGTCTGGGACATTGACTGAAAGGTATGATTCTCTGATTATGACTGTCAGTCTGTGGGACAGTGCTCCAGATGTTGATGCGGAGGACTGTGTGGGGTCGACTGGGCTGGGTGTGCCGTTGTCATGTCCGTAGCTGGTGCCCAGGGCACTGCCAGGAGGTCCGTCCGGTTTTATTATTCTTGTTTCTTGTAGAGTTTTTTTTACAATTGAGTGGCTTACTAGGCCATTTCAGAGGGCTGTTTCAACCACATATAGGGCAGACCGGGTTAGGACAGCAGATTTCCTTGCCTAAATGACATTAGTGAACCAGAATGGTTTTTACGACAATCTGAAAGTTTCATAATCACCATTACTGATACCATCTTGAAGTCCCCACCCAGAGTACATTCTGTGCCTTTGCTACCCTCAGTGCTATATAAAGTATAGCTGCATTCTGAGTGTGGTCCCTGAATATGGCCATCCTTAACTGCAACCCCAACTCCCAAGTCTCTGAGGGAATGAACCATTGTGACCGGCTGGACTGGGAGGGCTACTCTCGATTTGGCACGAATCTAAAATGTCTGTCTCCTCTCTCTTAGGTGATCGACATGCTGGCTCTGCATTTGCCTCCAGAGAAGCTTTTTTCCCAGTTGGTGAGTTGCAACCTGACCATGACGAGTGGGCCAAGGGTTTGGAGAGGCCAGCTCGGCTCAGCGCCCTGAGGTCACCGAATAGAAGCGGGAGGCAGCACAGAACTGCTCATCGATCAGCACTTGGAGTGATCATGTGGGGGTCAGGGTCAGTGAAGAGGAGACAGTCCAGGGGTGAGAGTGTCAAGAGAGCTGAAGTGTGTAAGGGTCTCGGCATTAGACGAGCTCGGGTCGGGGTGGAGGTGGCCAGTGTTGTGGTCTACATGGTGGGTGGGCTGTAGGGTTTGAAGCTCAACTCTGGGTCAAACGGGCCACCAAGCGAAACCGAAGCGAATGCCTCGGAGCAGGGAAGGGAGTTCGTGGAAAGGCAGCTCAGCTCGTCATGGGGGCTAGAAACGGCGACTTTGGTCTTCCTGACATTCAGTTGGCGAACGTGGTAACCTAACCATGATTTAATGCTGGACGGGTAGTTGGATAGCGAGGAGGTGGGTGCGGGGTCCTGAGAGGTGATGGAGAGGGGGAGCAATCATTAGTATACATGTGGAAACTAAATGATGTCAAATGGTCAGCATGTCGCTGGAGAAATACCACCAGTGATGTCTCCGCAAGATCCTGCAAATCCCCCGGGAGGACAGACGCACCAACGTTAGCGTCCTCGTTCAGGCCAACATCCCCAGCATCGAAGCACTGACCACACACTCGACCAGCTCCGCTGGGCAGGGCCACATTGTCCGCATGCCAGATACGAAACTCCCAAAGCAAGCGCTCTACTCGGAACTCCTTCACGGCAAGCGAGCCCCAGGGTGGGCAGAGGAAACGTTACAAGGGACCACCCTCAAAGCCCTCCCTGATAAAGTGCAACATCCCCACCGACACCTGGGAGTCCCTGGGCCCAAAGACCAGTCCCGCCCTAAGTGGAGGGAGTGCATCCGGGAGGGCGCTGAGCACCTCGAGTCTCGTCGCCGAGAGCGTGCAGAAAGCAAGCGCAGGCAGCGGAAGGAGCGTGCGGCAAACCAGTCCCACCCTCCCCTTCCCTCAACCACTGTCTGTCCCACCTGTGACAGGGACTGTGGTTCCCGTATTGGACTGTTCAGTCACCTGAGAACTCACTGTTAGAGTGGAGGCAAGTCTTCCTCGACTCCGAGGGACTGCCGATGATGATGTAGATGAAGAGGCGGGGTTCCAAGATCAATGCTTGGGATGGGGTATCTGGAGATGACTAGGAAGGGAAGCTATTTGACCTGCACTGGCTGCATGCAGATAGCTAAGAATGGAATGGTGCTGGAACAGTCCCACACAGCTGGACACTGGAGAAGAGGCAGTGGAAGTGGATGGCATGTACTACTAGAGAAAGAGGGAAGGAACACTCGAATACTGTTTGTGACTTTGGGCAGGACCCTCTCAGTCCTGCGCGAAGGGCAGAAGCTCAGCTGGAGGGGTTTGAACAGGGAGTTTTAAGAATAATGGGCATGGATGTGTTTAGCAACAACTCATTCTAGGAGCTTGGAGAAGGATCGAAGGCATGTTCATGAGGATGGTAACTGGTCCTGATAGTTCTGTTCCCCCAAAATTAGCAGCAGCATTAGTTGGGGAAACGGAAAGGATGAGCAACAACAACTGCAATCCAATGAGCCATGCTGCGCAGCACGTATCTGGGGAGGGTTACGTTGACCGTGATACTACCACACAGTTAAATAATTACCTATTGTGGCTCCCTCAAGAAGAATGGCCATTTAGGTGAGGTGCCAGAGGATCGCTGGCGTTGGACCGCATCCCAGGCTGAGTGAGCACAGTTGGGTGAGGCCAAATTCATCCATGAAGGGTAGCTGGGTGTAAAATAAATTGGAGGCTGACATTTGGCGGTCGGCTGCTTGCTGCTGTGGTTGAATGAATGAGGCTGCTTTGTGAATAACTCTTCCCCAATGCCAGTCACTTTCGACCTGATCTAATTCCCTTTGTTTTCCTTCCAAAGACCCCGCTGATGGAGCCAGCGCTGAGGAGTGACAATCCGTATGAAAGGAAGGCTGGCCTGATGAGTATGGCTGTGTTGGCAGAGGGCTGTGCAGACCACATTCGTCAAAAGTGAGTCGGTCCAGCTTTACAAGGGTGGAGTATGTGAAAGATAATGCCATCAGTACACAATGTAATGGGGTCTATAGACTGCAGTGTACACACCATCAGTACACAGTGTAATGGGGTCTATAGACTGCAGTGTACACACCATCAGTACACAATGTAATGGGGTCTATAGACTGCAGTGTACACACCATCAGTACAGTGTAATAGGGTCTATAGGCTGCAGTGTACACACCATCAGTACACAATGTAATGGGGTCTATAGGCTGCAGTGCACATACCATCAGTACACAGTGTAATAGGGTCTATAGACTGCAGTGTACATACCATCAGTACACAGTGTAATAGGGTCGACAGACTGCAGTGTACACACCATCAGTACACAGTATAATAGGGTCTATAGACTGCAGTGTACACACCATCAGTACACAGTGTAATAGGATCTATAGACTGCAGTGCACACACCATCAGTACACCGTGTAATAGGGTCTATAGACTGCAGTGTACACACCATCAGTACACAGTGTAATAGGGTCTATAGACTGCAGTGTACACACCATCAGTACACAGTGTAATGGGGTCTATAGACTGCAGTGTACACACCATCAGTACACAGTGTAATAGGGTCTATAGACTGCAGTGTACACACCATCAGTACACAATGTAATGGGGTCTATAGACTGCAGTGTACACACCATCAGTACACAGTGTAATAGGGTCTATAGACTGCAGTGTACACACCATTAGTACACAATATAATGGGGTCTATAGACTGCAGTGTACACACCATCAGTACACAGTGTAATAGGGTCTATAGACTGCAGTGTACATACCATCAGTACACAGTGTAATAGGGTCGACAGACTGCAGTGTACACACCATCAGTACACAGTATAATAGGGTCTATAGACTGCAGTGTACACACCATCAGTACACAGTGTAATAGGATCTATAGACTGCAGTGCACACACCATCAGTACACAGTGTAATAGGGTCTATAGACTGCAGTGTACACACCATCAGTACACAGTGTAATAGGGTCTATAGACTGCAGTGTACACACCATCAGTACACAGTGTAATGGGGTCTATAGACTGCAGTGTACACACCATCAGTACACAGTGTAATAGGGTCTATAGACTGCAGTGTACACACCATCAGTACACAATGTAATGGGGTCTATAGACTGCAGTGTACACACCATCAGTACACAGTGTAATGGGGTCTATAGACTGCAGTGTACACACCATCAGTACACAATATAATGGGGTCTATAGACTGCAGTGTACACACCATCAGTACACAGTGTAATAGGGTCTATAGACTGCAGTGTACACACCATCAGTACACAATGTAATAGGGTCTATAGACTGCAGTGTACATACCATCAGTACACAGTGTAATGGGGTCTATAGACTGCAGTGTACACACCATCAGTACACAGTGTAATAGGGTCTATAGACTGCAGTGTACATACCATCAGTACACAGTGTAATAGGGTCTATAGACTGCAGTGTACACACCATCAGTACACAGTATAATAGGGTCTATAGACTGCAGTGTACACACCATCAGTACACAGTGTAATAGGGTCTATAGACTGCAGTGTACCTCCATCAGTACACAGTGTAATAGGGTCTATAGACTGCAGTGTACACTCCATCAGTACACAGTGTAATAGGTCTATAGACTGCAGTGTACACACCATCAGTACACAGTGTAATAGGCTCTATAGACTGCAGTGTACACACCATCAGTACACAGTATAATAGGGTCTATAGACTGCAGTGTACACAGTGTAATAGGTCTATAGACTGCAGTGTACACACCGTCAGTACACAGTGTAATAGGGTCTACAGACTGCAGTGTACACACCATCAGTACACAGTATAATAGGGTCTATAGACTGCAGTATACACACCCTTTATGTAGCGGAGCCTCATCTCCAGTCTTGGCTCCCCTTGCCACTGGACCAAGACCGTGCTCTGTCAAGTTCGTGTGGTAGCTGGTGTGCAATGGCAACCCCAGTTTAAAAGAACTCACACACAGGCAGCTTCCAACCTTCATAAGTCATCCTCAACTCCGAGGGACTGCCCAAGAAGAAACACCATCAGTACATATTGTGATAGGGTCTATAAACTGCAGTGTGTCACTTAAGGGCACAGACTGTATGCAGAGTATATGAAGTGCCTGTGACCCCTGTAAATCTGTGTAAAAGGTAGTTTGTCACTATTTGCCTTTCAGACACCTCCAGCCCATGCTGCAGTGCATGTGTCAGGCCCTCGCAGACCAGAGCCAGGTGGTCCGAAATGCAGCGCTCTTTGCCCTCGGCCAGTTCTCCGAGTTTCTGCAGGTATAAATAAAGGATTAAAAGTTCTACATCACGCTCAGACGATTACAGAATGATTCTTAATCGTTTTTTTTTACTGTTTTCCTCTCTCAAGCTGCTTTAGTTGGGAGGGCGGGTGAGTGAGATTTTTTTTTAAATTTTCATTTCTGTCTCGCATCTTGTGGTTGCGCTCTTGGGCTAGTGCTGTCTCACTCTCACTCTCCCTCCCTGCCACTGCCTTCTGTTTCATCCTGTCACTTGCCTTTGCGCTGCCTTTCTGTCGCTTGCCCGCCACCTCTGGTGAAAACATCTCCGCTTATTCAGTCGCAACCTGCATGTTTGTTTCTCGCGAAAGGCACCTCTCTCATCTGGCCAGTGATGCTTCAAAATTGATTTCATGTCTTTTTCCCTTCCTTCCCCACAGCCCGATATTAGTAAATATTCCGACGAGATCATGCCGCTTCTCCTGAACTACCTGGGCACAATCGACAACTCGAAGGGTGGCCACCTCACAAAGGCGTATTACGCACTGGAGAATTTTGTGGAAAATCTGGGTACGACGACACTCGGTTTGTTTTGAAGATTTCCTGGTCGAGACTCCACGCAAAGACCTGGTCCCTTTTCCAGGAGTTGGAAGACAGTCGTTATGTTTATGGGGGGGGAGATGGTGAACAGCCAGAGGTCATGGTCCATATCGGGACCAATGACACGGGTAGAAAGAGGGATGCGGTCTTGCAGGCAGAGTTTAGGGAACTAGGAGAGAGGTTAAAAAGCAGGACCTCAAAAGTAGTAATCTCTGGATTACTCCTGGTGCCACGAGCTCGTGAGTACAGAAATAGGAGGATAGAGCAGATGAATACGTGGCTGGAGAGATGGTGCAGGCGGGAGGGCTGTAGATTCCTGCGGCATTGGGACCGCTTCTGGGGGAGGTGGGACCTGTACAAGCCGGATGGGTTGCACCTCAACAGAGCCGGGACCAATATCCTCGCTGGGGGGTTTTCCAGTGCTGTTGGGGAGGGTTTAAACTACCTTGGCAGGGGGAGGGGAACCTGAGAATAGATTCAGTTGAGAGGGGAGTAAAGCTGGAATTAGAAAACAAAAATGTAGAAAGTGAGTTTGAAGGACAGAGGAAAAAGCAGGAAAAAAGGGTTAAAAAAAACAAATTTAAAAGCTCTTTGTCTAAATGCACGTAGCATTCGGAACAAAATAGATGAGTTGACGGCCCAAATAGATAAAAATGGGTATGATCTGACAGCCATTACAGAGACGTGGTTGCAAGGTGACCAGGACTGGGAACTAAATATTATGGGGTATTTGACAATTCAGAAGGACAGACAGAAAGGAAAAGGAGGTAGGTTAGCACTGTTAACAAAGGGTGGGATCAATGCATTAGTGAGAAACAATATTGGCTCAGAGGATCAAGATGTTGAATCAGTTTGGGTGGAGATAAGGAATAACAAAGGGAAAAAGTTGCTGGTGGGCATAGTCTGTAGGCCCCTTAGCAATAGCTACACTGTTGGACAGAGTATAAATCAAGAAATAATGGAGGCTTGTAATAAAGGAACGGCAATAGTCATGGGTGATTTTAAACTTCATATTAATTGGACAAAGCAAATTGGCCAGGGTAGCCTTGAGGAGAAGTCCATAGAGTGTATCCGGGATAGTTTTCTTGAACAGTACGTTGCGGAACCAACCAGGGAGCAGGCTATCTTGGATCTAGCACTGGGTAATGAGGCAGGATTAATAAATGATCTCTCGGAATGAGTGACCATAATATGATTGAATTTCAAATTCAGTTGGAGGATGAGAAAGTTGGTTCTCAAACCAGTGTCCTAAACTTAAATAAAGGAGACTACAAAGGTATGAGGGCAGAGTTGGCTAAAGTGGACTGGGAAAATAGATTGAGGTGTGGCACGGTTGATGAGCAGTGGCAGACATTTAAGGAGATATTTCATAACTCGCAACAAAAATATATCCCAATGAGAAGCAGAGACTATAAGAGCAGGGAAAACCATCTGTGGCTAACTATGGAAATAAGGGATGGTATGAAATTGAAAACACGGGCATACAAAGTGGCCAAGACTAGTGGGAGGCCAGAGGATTGGGAAACTTTTAAAAGCCAGCAGAGAACGACTAAAAAAATGATTGAGAGGGAAGATAGATTATGAAAGTAAACTAGCACAAAATATAAAGACAGATAGTAAGAGTCTCTACAGGTACATAAAAAGGAAAAGAGTGGCTAAAGTAAATGTTGGTCCTCTGGAGGATGAGACCGGGGAATTAATAATGGAGAACAGGGAAATGGCAGAGACGTTGAATATATATTTTGTATCGGTCTTCACGGTAGAAGACACTAAAAACATCCCAATAGTGGATAATCGAGGGGCTATAGGGAGGGAGGAACTTAATACAATCACTAATGAAGTAGTACCCGGTAAAATAATGGGACTAAAGGTGGATAAGTCCCCTGGACCTGATGGCTTGCATTCTAGGGTCTTAAAAAAAGTGGCTGCAGAGATAGTGGATGCATTGGTTGTAATTTACCAAAATTCCTTGGATTCTGGGGAGGTCCCAGCAGATTGGGAAACTGCAAAATAACACCCCTGTTTTTTTTTTAAAACGGAGGCAGACAAAAAGCAGGAAACTACAGACCAGTTAACCTAATATCTATAGTTGGGAAAACACTGGAGTCCATTATTAAGGAAACAGTAGCAGGGCATTTGGAAAAACATAGTTCAATCAGGCAGAGTCAGCATGGATTTATGAAAGGGAAATCCTGTTTGACAAATTTGTTGGAATTCTTTGAGGATGTAACGAACAGGGTGGATAAAGGGGAACCAGTGGATGTGGTGTATTTGGATTTCCAGAAGGCATTCGATAAGGTGCCACATAAAAGGTAACTGCACAAGATAAAAGTTCACGGGGTTGGGGGTAATATATTAGCATGGATAGAGGATTGGTTAACTAACAGAAAACAGAGAGTCGGGATAAATGGGTCATTCTCTGGTTGGCAAACAGTGACTAGTGGGGTGCCGCAGGGATCAGTGCTGGGTCCTCAACTATTTACAATCTATATTAATGACTTGGATGAAGGGACCGAGTGTAATGTAGCCAAGTTTGCTGATGATACAAAGATGGATGGGAAGCCAAGCTGTGAGGAGGACACACACAATCTGCAAAGGGATATAGACAGGCTCAGTGAGGGGGAAAACATTTGGCAGATGGAGTATAATGGGAAAATGTGAGGTTATTCAGTTTGGCAGAACATAAGAAACAGGAGCAGGAGTCGGCCATTCGGCCCCTCGAGCCTGCTCTGCCATTTAATACCATCATGGCTGATCCGATCATGGACCCAGCTCCACTTCCCCGCCCGCTCCCCATAACCCTTCACTCCCTTATCGCTCAAAAATCTGTCCATCTCCACCTTAAATATATTCAATGACCCAGCCTCCACAGCTCTCTGGGGCAGAGAATTCCACAGATTTACAACCCTCAGAGAGAAGAAATTCCTCCTCATCTCAGTTTTAAATGGGCGGCCCCTTATTCTGAGACCATGGGCTAGATTTTACACTTTTGTGCATATCGGCCAAAAATGGTCATTATTTCCGGCATAGCCGGTAAGAATGGGTTTTCAGATCATCGGCTTCTTGCCCATTCTCAAAGCACCTAGTCTCCATTTTTTAAATTACTGCGAGTGATATGAAATGGGCGGCAGCATTAAATCTCTCTGACCTTCTGCCATAAAGTGTTGCCGTCCTTCACAACGACATGGCAACGCTCGATTCCTGCGATTTAGGAGGTCAAGGGTCATCATGACATGCGCAGAAGAGGAGACACAGAGACAGTGAGATGAGAGGGACTGAAAGCATGTGTGGCTGTGGTGGGAGGTACGAGGCAGATTTACCAGCAGCAAAAAGTCTAAGTACCAAGAACATCGATGACACCGAGTTTTTGTCCAACAAATAATATATAACGCGGAAGGGATGGAGGAGGCCCTGGAGCTGGTAGCCAGGAACACTGGTGGCAGAGCGCTCCCAGTGGTCCCGGAGCGTGGCACTGCGCCCCAAGGTGCTGCACCCCCATTGCCAACCACACATGAGAGCCAGGCTCGGAGCACGTTCCCATCTCGGGACCGTCCTCTCCCGCATCCGTCCAAGCAGTGCTACGGCTATTCTCCCCCCCCCCCTGCAAATGAAGCATCGCCTGAGGAGCTCCTCCTTGGTCAGGCGGCTTGGAGTCAGGAGGGGAAGGGGTCGAGGTGGGGAGGAGAAAGAATAGAAAAGCAAGTTATTATTTAAATGGAGAAAGATTGCAAAGTGCCGCAGTACAGCGGGACCTGGGGGTTACTTGTGCATGAAACACAAAAGGATAGTATGCAGGTACAGCAAGTGATCAGGAAGGGCCAATGGTATCTTGGCCTTTATTGCAAAGGGGATGGAGTATAAAAGCAGGGAAGTCTTGCTCCAGTTATACAGGGTATTGGTGAGGCCACACCTGGAGTACTGCGTGCAGTTTTGGTCTCCGTATTTACGAAAGGATATACTTGCTTTGGAGGCAGTTCAGAGAAGGTTCACTCGGTTGATTCCGGGATGAGGGGGTTGAATTATGAGGAAAGGTTGAGGAGGTTGGGCCTCTACTCATTGGAGTTCAGAAGAATGAGGTGATCTTATCGAAACGTGTCAGATTATGAGGGGGCTCGACAAGGTGGATGCAGAGAGGATGTTCCCACTGATGGGGGAGACTAGAACTAGGGGGCATGGTCTCAGAATAAGGGGCCGCCCATTTAAAACTGAGATGAGGAGGAATTTCTTCTCTCAGAGGGTTGTAAATCTGTGGAATTCTCTGCCCCAGAGAGCTGTGGAGGCTGGGTCATTGAATATATTTAAGGGGGAGATAGACAGATTTTTGAGCGATAAGGGAGTGAAGGGTTATGGGGAGCGGGCGGGGAAGTGGAGCTGAGTCCATGATCGGATCAGCCATGATGGTATTAAATGGCGGAGCAGGCTCGAGGGGCCGAATGGCCGACTCCTGCTCCTGTTTCTGATGTTGTTAACTGCGTTTTGTTTTTCCGCTGTCCAGGGAAGAAGATTGAGCCGTACCTGCCCACGCTGATGGACAGGATGTTGACAGCACTGTGCTCGACCAGCAGCAGCCGTGTGAAGGAACTGGCGGTCAGTGCAATCGGTGCAATTGGTGAGCAGGGATCATGTGTAGTCATGTTCAAATGCTCCTTCACCAACTGACACTGCTGTCGAGTCTGGCCGATTAGTCCCTCTTCCCCCACCCCCCCAGCTCTTTCCCCATAGCCCTGCAAATGTTTCCTTTTGAAGTATTTATCCATTTCTCTTAAATCTGCTTTCACGAATGTTTCAGCCAACACATTCCAGATCTCAACAATTCACTGCGTCACAAAATGTCGTCTCCTGTTGCCTCTGGCTTCTTTGTCAATTATCTTAAATCTGTGTCCTCCAGTTACCGACCCTCTCGCCACTTGAAGCAGTTGCTCCTTATTTACCTGATCCAGAACCCTTCATAATTTTGAACACCTCTGTTGAAGTGCCCCTGAACCTTCTCTGCTCGAAGGAGAACAACCTCAGCTTCTCTCAGTCGCTCCATGTAACTGGTGCCATTCCATTAAATCTCCCCTGAACCTTCTCTGCTCGAAGGAGAACAACCTCAGCTTCTCTCAGTCACTCCACCTGGTGCCGTTCCATTAAATCTCCCCTCAATCATCTCTGAGGAGAACAACCCCAGCTTCTCCAGTCTCTTCTATGCAAACAAGGGGCCTAATGCCTGTTTGTGGACCTCACTGCAAGATTGGTTTGCCCTGAGGGCAGCCAGGCCGAGACGGGGTCTAAAAGACGGTCCTTAAAGGGACTTTCCAACCTCACATAAAAACGCCGCCACTCCAGCTACCAGTTGCCCTGTTGCTCACCGATTTTTAATTTTTTATCCCCTTTCCTTCCCCCCCCCCCACCCCCAATCCGGGCCACCTCTCGCCCTCCCCATCCTTCCCCCTTCCTCGCTTACCTGAGGGCCTCTGCTAGCGTCAACTCGATCCTTAGCACCGCAGCCCACTTGTTTCATGCAAATGAGGCCCAATATCAAGTTGTCTCAGCACTCCAGCCCAGAAAAGGGGGCGCTCGGATTTCTAGGGTGGGGTGTTTTATGAGCGATGCTGCTGATTTTTGAGGTTGCATGTGTGAGTGACCTGGAGGTTTGCTTTTTAGACTGAGCTGTTGACGCATGCCTGCTTTCTCCTCTCTTTCCCCCCCACCTTCCCCCCCCCCCCCACTTCGAATGCCTCAGCCAGCGCTGCCAAGGAGGCACTGCTTCCGTACTTCCAAGCGGTCATCGTGCAGCTGAAAGGATACTTGGTGAACACGAGCGAGGAGTTGCGTCAGGTCCAGATCCAGTCACTAGGTCAGACTTCCTCCTATTCACTCGGCTGGACGGGCAAGGGGGTGGCTGATGTAGTCAGAGGATCAGCACCACAGAGCTGTGAAGCTACAGGCACCTCCCGAAACGGAAAGCGATGTATCAGCGCACTACTTATTGCGGTCCCCGTGGATTGTTTGAAACATTCATGCAGCTTCTTGATATTAAAAATATATTTTAAGCGTCTCTTTTTCACTTCAATGAGGAAGGGGTTTCCCACTCCAGGGACACTGTAGAGGGAGCTTTACTCTGTACCTAACCCCCTGTACCTGCCCTGGGAGTGTTTGATGTGACACTGGAGAGGGAGCTTTACTCTGTATCTAACCCCCTGTACCTGCCCTGGGATTGTTTGATGGGACAGTGTCGAAGGAGCTTTACTGTGTTTCTAACCCCCTGTACCTGACCTGGGGAGTGTTTGATGGGAAAGTGTAGAGAGAGCTTTACTCTGTATCTGACCCGTGCTGTACCTGCCCTGGGAGTGTTTGATGGGTCAGTGTAGAGGGAGCTTTACTCTGTATCTAACCTGTGCTGTACCTGCCCTGGGAGTGTTTGATGGGACAGTGTTGAGGGAGCTTTACTCTGTATCTAACCTGTGCTGTACCTGCCCTGGGAGTGTTTGATGGGACAGTGTAGAGGGAGCTTTACTCTGTATCTAACCCCGTGCTGTACCTACCCTGGGAGTGTTTGATGGGACAGTGTAGAGGGAGCTTTGCTCTGTATCTAACCCTGTGCTGTACCTGCCCTGGGAGTGTTGATGGGACAGTGCAGAGGGAGCTTTACTCTGTATCTAACCCCATACTGTACCTGCCCGGGGAGTGTTTGATGGGACAGTGGAGAGGGAGCTTTAGTCTGTATCTAACCCCCTGTTTCTGCCCTGGGAGTGTTTGATGGGACAGTGGAGAGGGAGCTTTACTTTGTATCTAACCCCCTGTACCGGCCCTGGCAGTGTGTGATGGGACAGTGTAGAGGGAGCTTTAGTCTGTATCTAACCCCCTGTACCTGCCCTGGGAGTGTTTGATGGGACAGTGTAGAGGGAGCTTTACTCTGTATCTAACCTGTGATGTACCTGCCCTGGGAGTGTTTGATGGGACAGTGTTGAGGGAGCTTTACTCTGTATCTAACCCGTGCTGTCCCTGCCCTGGGAGTGTTTGATGGGACAGTGTAGAGAGAGCTTTACTCTGTATCTAACCCCCTGTACCTGCCCTGGGAATGTTTGATGGGACAGTGTAGAGGGAGCTTTACTCTGTATCTAATCCCCTGTACCTGCCATGGGAGTGTTTGATGGGATAGTGTCGAGGGAGCTTTACTCTGTATCTAACCCCCTGTTCCTGGCCTGGAAGTGTTTGATGGGACAGTGTGGAGGGAGCTTTACTCTGTATCTAACCCCCTGTTCCTGGCCTGGGAGTGTTTGATGGGACAGTGCAGAGGGAGTTTTACTCTGTATCTCACCCCCTGTTCCTGGCCTGGGAGTGTTTGATGGGACAGTGTTGAGGTGGATTTACTCTGTATCTAACCCCCTGTACCTGCCCAGTGCCCATGTCGGGATGTGAAGAATGATGATTTTACACAGTACCTATTTGACTGTGTTTTTATGTTTATTAATAGAAAGAATGGCCCGGTAAGTAGAAGTGAGAAGCGGGGTTCCCAGGCTAACGGTTGTTCCTAATTGCAGAAACTTTGGGGGTTCTTGCTCGAACAATTGGGAAAGACGTCTTCATGCCTCTTTGTGAGGAATGCTGCCAGCTCGGCCTGAATCTCATTGACCATGTGGATGATCCTGATTTGCGCAGATGCACGTAAGTTTTCCCTGAGATAACAGTGTGTTGTTTACATAGGATTACATAGGATATCAGCACAGAAACCGTCCATTCGGCCCAACCAGTCCAGGCCGGCGTTTCTGCTGCACTTGAGTCTCCTCTCGTCTTCCTCATCTAAATCTATCAGCATAACCCTCTATTCCCTTCTCCCCCATACGCTTGTCCAACCTCCCCTTAAATACATCGATACTATTCGCCTCAACCCCTCCCTGTGGCAGCAAGTTCCACATTCTCACTGCTCTCTGGGTAAAGAAGTTTCTCCTGAATTCCCCATTGGATTTCTCGGTGACTATCTTATATTGATGGCCTCTAGTTCTGCTCTTCCCCACAAGTGGAAACATTCTCTCTGTATCCACTCGATCAAAATCTTTCAGTATTTTAAAGACCTCTATTAGGTCACCCCTCAGCCTTCCTTTTTCAAGAGGAAAGAGACCCAGCCTGTTCAACCTTTCCTGATATGTATACCCTCGCTTTTCTGGTATCATCCTTGTAAATCTTCTCTGCACCCTCCCCAGTGCCTCGATATCCTTTTTATAATATGGTGACCAGAACTGTACGCAGTGCTCCAAGTGTGGTCTAACCAAGGTTCGATACAGGTTTAACATAACTTCCCTACTTTTCAATTCTATCCCTCCAGAATTAAACCCTAGTGCTGGGTTTGCTTTTTATGACCTTGCTAACCTGCGTCGCAACTTTGTGATTTGTGTATTTGTATCCGAGATCCCTTTGTTCCTCTACCCCACGCAGACTCACACCCTCCCAGTAATAAGTGACCTCCCTATTCTTCCTACCAAAATGTAATGTCTCATATTTATCTGCGGGAGAGACGGGGTGTGGGGGTTCGGGAACAGAGCCTGGGGAGTGAGGGGGCGGGTGGGGAAGAGAGGGAGCCTTGGGGGTGGGGGGGAGGGGGGGGGAGCGACAGAGAACCTTGTGTGGGGGGGCGAGGGGGGAAGGTGGGAGAGAGAGAGAGAGTGAGAGCCGTGAGGGGAGGGCAGGGCAGAGAGAACCTTGTGGGGCGGGGTGAAGGAGGTGGGAGAGAGAGAAAGCCTTGGGGGGAGGGGCAGAGAACCTTGTGGGGCGGGGTGAAGGAGGTGGGAGAGAGAGAAAGCCTTGGGGGGGAGGGGCAGAGAGAACCTTGTGGGGCAGGGTGAAGGAGGTGGGAGAGAGAGAAAGTCTTGGGCGGGGGGGGGGGGTGTTGAGAAAGAGTGCCCTGGGGTGGGAGGGGAGAGAGAGAGAGAGAGCCTTGGGGAGGGGGGTAGGGAAGGTGGGACAGAGAGAGAGCCTTGTGGGTTTGGGAGGGAGAGAGCGCCGGGGTGGGAGGGGGGGCGGTGTGGCTGAGAGAGAGACATGGAGAGGTGGAGAGAGACGGGGTGGGGCGATCGGAGGGGAGACAGGGAACTCGGAAGACGGATCACGTTCTTCCAACCCCCTGTACACCCACTCCCGATTTCTCGGAAAGCTCGGTGTGTGTGTTGTACGTTACAAGGGACATTGTTGGAGTGAGTGAAATCCAAAATTCACAACACTATCACTATTCACTTCATACCCAATAAACCCGTGAATAATCCGTACACAATGCCGCATCTATGGGGAGGTGCGGGGGGAGGGGTGGGGGCGGTGGTAAGGGACTTGTGCTGGGGTAAGGGACTTTGGCTGGGGGAGGAATACACTTGTGCTGGGGTAAGGGACTTTGGCTGGGGGAGGGATGCACTTGTGCTGGGGTAAGGGACTTTGGCTGGGGGATGTGTACTCTCTGACTTCTGAAGTCAAAATGGCATGTTGGCCTTCATAGCGAGGGGATTTGAGTACAGGGGCAGGGAGGTGTTGCTACAGTTGTACAGGGCCTTGGTGAGGCCACACCTGGAGTATTGTGTACAGTTTTGGTCTCCTAACCTGAGGAAGGACATTCTTGTTATTGAGGGAGTGCAGCGAAGGTTCACCAGACTGATTCCCGGGATGGCGGGACTGACCTATCAAGAAAGACTGGATCAACTGGGCTTGTATTCACTGGAGTTCAGAAGAATGAGAGGGGACCTCATAGAAACGTTTAAAATTCTGATGGGTTTAGACAGGTTAGATGCAGGAAGAATGTTCCCAATGTTGGGGAAGTCCAGAACCAGGGGTCACAGTCTAAGGATAAGGGGTAAGCCATTTAGGACCGAGATGAGGAGGAATTTCTTCACCCAGAGAGTGGTGAACCTGTGGAATTCTCTACCACAGAAAGTTGTTGAGGCCAATTCACTAAATATATTCAAAAAGGAGTTCGATGA
Organism: Pristiophorus japonicus; assembly: GCF_044704955.1. NCBI lineage: Eukaryota > Metazoa > Chordata > Chondrichthyes > Pristiophoridae > Pristiophorus > Pristiophorus japonicus. The sequence goes on along the minus strand of NC_091999.1, from coordinate 8,717,891 downwards.
AGTCCTTACTACTCGGGGGATCAAGGGGTATGGCGAGAAAGCAGGAATGGGGTACTGAAGTTGCATGTTCAGCCATGAACTCATTGAATGGCGGTGCAGGCTAGAAGGGCCGAATGGCCTACTCCTGCACCTAGTTTCTATGTTTCGATGTTACAATGTGCAAAGTTAGGCTGGGCGGTTCCATTTACACATTCCAGAGACACTCCAGGGTGTGGCTTATTCTCCAGGGGGACCAATCCGCAATAGGTCATGTGATAATGGAGAGCCAATCAGAAAAACAGCTGCCATTCAGTTAGTACAAATAGTTGCATCCATGTTTTTTTACTCATTTCCCTAATTTGTCTGCATTTTTCTTCCTCACCTCTCTTCCACTATTGGGTGGTCTGTCGACTACACATGTTCGTGTGATTGATCGTTTATTATCTTATATCTCTTTCCATATGGATTCTATTTTTGACTTGCTGATCACTGCGTCACTTTAGACAGTTGCCTCACCTCAGAGCTGAGCTCAGGCAGCTCAGACAGACCTTGTCATATGTACCATGCACCATAATGCTGCAATCATCTCCGTATTCTTCAGCTGAGATTTATCGATGCTGCACGTTCTCTCACGGCAGCAATGTGATGTAGCGCACACTGTCTCTTTCAAAACCGCTTACAATATTTAACAGCTCCATTAAGTTCCCTTCTCTGCTCTAAGGAGAACAACCCCAGCTTCTCCAGTCTCTCCACCGAACTGAAATCCCTCATCCCTGGAGCCATTGGAGTAAATCTTCCCTGCGCCCTCTCCCAAGGCCTTAACATCTTGTTTCTGATTGCAGGTACAGTCTCTTTGCTGCACTGTCGGTGGTGATGGGTCCCAGCATGGCACCTCACCTTGAGAAGATGACCACCGTGATGCTGCTGTCCATCAAATCGACGGAAGGGGTTACGGTAAGGGTTAAAAGGACACTGAATTTGGGGAGCAGGGTGATGCCCTCTGCTTCCTTTTAACCCATTGTGTTATGTTGTCGTGGTTAAAACATGCTTTCTACATTTAGAGTTTTTCTTTTGGCCTTCTCTCTGTCATCCAGTCATTTAAAAATATTTTTTTGCCTGTTAACCACCCCATTTTCCTTCGGCCAGTCATCTCTGCTACGCATCTCTCATCGATATTAATCCGAATTCCTGCTCTACTCGACAGCCTCCCACCTTCCACACTCCGTAAGCTTGAGTTCATATAAAATTCTGACCGGACTGGACAGGTTAGCTGCAGGAAGAATGTTCCCGATGTTGGGGAAGTCCAGAACCAGGGGACACAGTCTCATAGGTAGTCCCTCGGAATCGAGGAGGGCTTGCTTCCACTCCCAAAGTGAGTTCTTTGATGGCTGAACAGTCCGATACGAGAGCCACAGACCCTGTTACAGGTGGGACAGACATTTGTCGGGGGAAGGGGTCGGTGGGACAGGTTTGCCGCGCGCTCCTTCCGCTGCCTGCGCTTGGCCTCTTCATGCTCCTTGCGTTGAGACTCGAAGAGCTCAGCATCCTCCCGGATGGACTTTCTCCACCTCGGGTGGTCTTCGGCCAGGGTCTCCCAGGTGTCAGTGGTGATGTCGCACTTTACCAGGGAGGCTTTGAGGGTGTCCTTATAATGTTTGCACTGTCCTCCTTTGGCTCATTTACCATGAAGGAGCTCCGCATAAAGCATTTGCTTAGGGAGTCTCGTATCTGGCATGCGTACTCTGTGGCCTGCCCAGCGAAGCTGATCGAGTGTGGTCAGTGCTTCAATGCTGGGGATGTTGGCCTGGTCGACGACACTGATGTTGGTGTGCCTGTCCTCCCAGGGGATTTGCAGGATCTTGCGGAGACATCGTTGGTGATATATCTCCAGCGACCTGAGGTGCCTTCTATACATCGTCCATGTCTCAGGTCCATGTCTCAGATCCATACAGGAGGGCGGGTATTACTACAGCCCTGTAGACCATGAGTTTGGTGGTAGATTTGAGGGCCTGGTCTTCGAACACTCTTTCCTCAGGCGGCCGAAGGCTGCACTGGCGCACTGGAGGCGATGTTGAATCTCCGCATCAATGTCTGCCTTTGTTGATAGGAGGCTCCCGAGATATGGGAAATAGTCCACGATGTCCAGGGCCGCACTGTGGATCTTGATGACTGGAGGGCAGTGCTGTGCAGCGATGAGTCTGGTGGAGGATCTTTGTCTTATGGATGTTAAGCGTAAGGCCCATGCTTTCATATGCCTCGGTGAATACATTGACTATATCCTGGAGTTCAGCCTCTGAATGTGCGCAGACGCAGGCATCGTCCGCATACTGTAGCTCAATGACCGAGGTTGGGGTGATCTTGGACCTGGCCTGGAGGTGGCGTAGGTTAAACAGCTTCCCACTGGTTCTGTAGTTTAGTTCCACTCCAGCGGGGAACTTGTTGACTGTGAGGTGGAGCATTGCAGTGAGGAAGATTGAGAAGAGGGTTGGAGCGATAACGCAGCCCTGTTTGACCCCAGTCCAGACGTGGATTGGGTCTGTAAGGATCACGGCCTGCATGTCATCGTGAAGCAGGCGAAAGATGCTGACAAACTTTTGGGGGCATCTGAAACTGAGGAGGAAGCTCCATAGACCCTCACGGTTGACAGTGTCAAAAGCCTAGGGGTAAGGGGTAAGCCATTTAGGAGAAACTTCTTCACTCAGAGAGTTGTTAACCTGTGGAATTCGCTACCGCAGAGAGTTGTTGAAGCCAGTTCATTGGATATATTCAAGAGGGAGTTAGATGTGGCCCTTACGGCTAAAGGGGTACGGAGAGAAAGCAGGAAAGGGGTACTGAGGGGAATGATCAGCCATGATCTTATTGAATGGTTGTGCAGGGTCGAATGGCCGAATGGCCTACTCCTGCACCTATTTTCTATGTTTCATCCAAAACCCTGCTGCCCGTATCCTAACTAGCACCAAATCCCGTTCACCCATCACTCCTATGCGTTCTCTGACCTACATTGGTTCCTGGGCCGTTAACACCGCAATTTTAAAATTCTGCATCCTCGTGTTCAAATCCCTCCATGGTCTCACCCCCCTCCCTATATCAGTAACGTCCTACAACCCTCCGAGATTCTCTGCGCTCCTCCAATTCTGCCTTTTGTGCATCCCCGATTTTAAAGTCTTCACCAATGGCAGTCGTGCCTTCAGCTGCCTGGGCCCTAAACTCTGGAATATCCACCCTAAGCCTCCCCACCTCTCTCCTCCTTTAAGACGCACCTTAAAACCTACCTCTTTGACCAAGTTTTTTGTCGCCTGTCCTAAACATCTTTTTATATGGTTCAGTGTCATTTTTATCCGATAACGCTCCTGTTAAAGGTGCTGTATTGTTGTACCTTTGGAGTTGAGGTGCATGTTGCAGAGGAGTGCTTCTGCAGTGAACGCCTCATTCCCCCACCTGTCGGAACCAACCTGCTTTACGCCCACGATATTAACGATTTCCAAGAAGTCAGGCTTGACTCGGTTTGTGCTGTAATCCGCATTTCAGTGCATCGAATGCTTCCACTTCCTGATACTGGTGCAATCCCAGTGCTGTCTCCTCCCGCTAACTTACCCCAGCCTTGGCATTCAGCGCACCAGTTGCTTACACTTGCTAATACTGGTGCTGTCTCAGTGCTGCCTCCTTTAAGAACATTCGAACCTGACAAACCAAATATGGTTTGCAATGTAATCCTTTTATTCTGTTCGAGCAAGCAATGTCTTTAAACAGTCGAAATACAGAGAAATAAGCAAAATTAGCTCTTTTTTCCTCTGGGTAGAGACGTAACCTTCGTCGATCCTTTCGATCCTGACTCTTTACAAATTGTGAAGGAAAGCTCAAGATCTTTATAGGCCTATAGTCTCGCACATTGTGCTAAGTAATTCATTATGTCTTGATAACAGTTATTCCTGCAAAACACCAAATGCCAACTTGTTCACCATCTCGGCCTATTGTCCCACTTCATAGACACATAGAAATTTACAGTGCAGAAGGAGGCCATTTCGGCCCATCGTGTCCACGCCGGATGACAAAGAGTCCTCGGTCAGCAGCCAGGAAGGTTACATATAAACCTACGAACAATGGCGGAAAGGCAAAGAGCACCCAGCCCAACCAGTCCGCCTCACACAACTGCGACACCCCTTATACTGAAACATTCTACACTCCACCCCAACCGGAGACATGTGATCTCCTGGGAGTGGCAAAAACCAGATTAAAAACCCATCACTTCCTATCACTGCTTTGGGCCCATCTTGTTTCACAATGTATTGACAAAGTTTAGTCAAACAGGCACGAATCACGCATCCTTCACTTTCAACAGAAGCTAAACAGATAGTGTTAAATCCAAGGAAGAGGCATATAATTTGGCTAGAAAAAACAACAAACCTGAGGACTGGGAGAAATTTAGAATTCAACAGAGGACGACTTAAGGGTTTAATAAGAGGGGGAAAATAGAGTACGAAAGGAAGCTTGCAGGGAACACAAAAACTGACTGCAAAAGCTCTAAATATGTGAAGAGAAAAAGATTAGTGAAGACAAACATAGGTCCCTTGCAGTTGGATTCAGGTGAATTTATAATGGGGAACAACGAAATGGCAGACCAATTGAACAAATACTTCGGTTCTGTCTTCACGAAGGAAGACACAAATAATCTACCGGAAATACTAGGGGACCGAGGATCTGGTGAGAAGGAGGAACTGAAGGAAATCCTTATTAGGCGTGAAATTGTGTTAGGGAAATTGATGGGATTGAAGGCCGATAAATCCCCGGGGCTTGCATCCCAGAGTACTTAAGAAAGTGGCCCTAGAAATAGTGGATGCATTGGTGATCATTTTCCAACAGTCTATCGATTCTGGATCAGTTCCTATGGACTGGAGGATAGCTAATGTAACACCACTTTTTAAAAAAGGAGGGAGAGAGAAAACAGTTAATTATAGACTGGTTAGCCTGACATCAGTAGTGGGGAAAATGTTGGAATCAATTATTAAGGATGAAATAGCAGCGCATTTGGAAAGCAGTGACAGGATCGCTCCAAGTCAGCATGGATTTATGAAAGGAAAATCATGTTTGACGAATCTTCTGGAATTTTTTCAGATGTAACTAGCAGAGTGGACAAGGGAGAACCAGTGGATGTGGTGTATTTGGACTTTCGAAAGGCTTTTGACAAGGTCCCGCACAAGAGATTGGTGTGCAAAATCAAAGCGCATGGTATTGGGGTAATGTACTGACGTGGATAGAGAACTGGTTGGCAGACAGGAAGCAGAGAGTCGGGATAAACGGGTCCTTTTCAGAATGGCAGGCAGTGACTATAGGAGTGCCGCAGGGCTCAGTGCTGGGACCTCAGTTCTTTACAATATACATTAATGATTTAGATGAAGGAATTGTGTGTAATATCTCCAAGTTTGCAGATGACACTAAGCTGGGTGGCGGTGTGAGCTGTGAGGAGGACGCTAAGAGGCTGCAGAGTGACTTGGACAGGTTAGGTGAGTGGGCAAATGCATGGCAGATGCAGTATAATGTGGATAAGTGTGAGGTTATCCATTTTGGGGCAAAAACAGGAAGGCAGAATATTATCTGGATGGCGGCAGATTAGGAAAAGGGGAGGTGCAACGAGACCTGGGTGTCATGGTTCATCAGTCACTGAAAGTGGACATGCAGGGACAGCAGGCCGTGAAGAAGGCAAATGGTATGTTGGCCTTCATAGCGAGGGGATTTGAGTATAGGAGCAGGGAGGTCTTACTGCAGTTGTACAGGGCCTTGGTGAGGCCTCACCTGGAATATTGTGTTCCGTTTTGGTCTCCTAATCTGAGGAAGGACGTTCTTGCTATTGAGGGAGTGCAGCGAAGGTTCACCAGACTGATTCCAGGGATGGCAGGACTGACATATGAGGAGAGACTGGATCGACTGGGCCTTTATTCACTGGAGTTTAAAAGGATGAGAGGGGATCTCATAGAAACATACAAGATTCTGACGGGACTGTACAGGTTAGATGCGGGAAGAATGTTCCCGATGTTGGGGAAGTCCAGAACCGGGGGTCACAGTCTAAGGATAAGGGGTAAGCCATTTAGGACCGAGATATGGAGAAACTTCTTCACTCAGAGAGTTGTTAACCTGTGGAATTCCCTGCCACAGAGAGTTGTTGAGGCCAGTTCATTGGATATATTCAAGAGGGAGTTAGATATGGCCCTTACGGCTAAAGGGGATCAAGGGGTATGGAGAGAAAGCAGGAAAGGGGTACTGAGGGAATGATCAGCCATGATCTTATTGAATGGTGGTGCAGGCTCAAAGGGCCGAATGGCCTACTCCTGCACCTATTTTCTATGTAAACAGCACAGTCAACCAAAATGTATCCAGACACATTAAACCTTAAAGCATTCTGGGAATGAACACCGTTAACCATTTCATTATTTCCAGCCACAGCAACAAATTCAGAAGTCATTTATAACTAAAAAGAAAACAGAAACCTCAATCAGATGAGATGAAACTAACTCCGAACCCTACGTCTGTATGTGTACACGACTAGGGTATCTTGCACCTCTCCCTTTGCACGATAGTCTCCTCGCGCTAACAAAGCCTGCCTCAGCTTTCAGTGCAGCACACCACCCTTCTCTGCCTTGGACACAAAGTCCAGCGTGGCAGATCTGGATTCCCCGCCTTCCCCACGAGACACCTCCCGGGCTTGGCCCACGGTGACAGGCGCAGTAACCACCCGCGGTTGTTTCCTCCGCAGGCGCATTACGACAACGACAGCAAAACCTTCTTGCTCCTGGACGACGACCTCGACGAGGACGAGACAATTACGGAAGAGGAGGAGGACGACGATGATGCGGACATCACTGGGTAGGTCGGCACTGCCTTTCTGAGCCGCCGCTGAGTCTTGTCCGTTAGTCGGGCCTTGCTTGTGGAGAGCTGTGGCATTATGATTGGGTTATCTCCTGCCTCCAGTTTCAATGGGACCATCATTAGATCGGGTGGTAGTGTAAAACAGGCAGTACGGCATTGGCTGCCAGTGCTGTTATATGCCCCGCCACATAGTCAGTTCCATCAATGTCAATTGAACCGAGTATCAGTGGGACGTGTAACAGGTAGCCCGTGCCGTAGTCCCTGTTTTACGCTGCCACACGGCAAGAATTTTTACCCCAGTATTTATTAATTTATTGATGCTTGACTTGCTCCTCACTTCCAAGTCACTCCACAGCAGCGAGGAGAATGGGGATAGCTCAGAATGATTAGGGGATTGGCCAATATAATCAAACTCTGATGTTTGGCCTCTTCCATTCAAGCAGGGAGCCCAGGCGGCATTGCTCAGGCAGCAAATTGAGCATTTTGAGCTGGTCCTTTGTTGCCCTCCCACCATCCTGCACTTTGCTCAGTCTGGGTGGCGGTGTGAGCTGTGAGGAGAACACTAGGAGGCTGCAGGGGGACTTGGACAGGTTAGGTGAGTGGGTAAATGCATGGCAGATGCAGTATAATGTGGATAAATGTGAGGTTATCCACTTTGGTGACAAAAACAGGAAGGCAGAATATTATCTGAAGGGTGACAGATTAGGAAAAGGGGAGGTGCAACGAGACCTGGGTGTCATGGTACATCAGTCATTGAAAGTTGGCATGCAGGTACAGCAGGTGGTGAAAAAGGTAAATGGCATGTTGGCCTTCATAGCGAGAGGATTTGAGTATAGGAGCAGGGAGGTCTTACTGCCATTGTACAGGGCCCTGGTGAGACCACACCTTGAGTATTATGTGCAGTTTTGGTCTCCTAATCTGAGGAAGGACATTCTTGCTATTGAGAGAGTGCAGCGAAGGTTCACCAGACTGATTCCCGGGATGGCAGGACTGACATATGAAGAAAGACTGGATCGACTGGAATTTAGAAGAATGAGAGGGGATCTCATAGAAACATATAAAATTCTGACGGGATTGGACAGGTTAGATGCAGGAAGAATGTTCCCGATATTGGGAAGTCCAGAACCAGGGGTCACAGTCTAAGGATAAGGGGTAAGCCATTTAGGACCGAGATGAGGAGAAATTTCTTCACTCAGAGAATCGTGAACCTGTGGAATTCCCTACCACAGAGTGTTGTTGATGCCAGTTCATTGGATATATTCAAAAGGGAGTTAGATGTGACCCTTACGACTAAAGGGATCAAGGGGTATGGAGAGAAAGCAGGAAAGGGGTACTGAGGGAATGATCAGCCATGATCATATTGAATGGTGGTGCAGGCTCGAAGGGCCGAATGGCCTACTCCTGCACCTATTGTCTATGTTTCTATGTCTCAAGGCTGCCTGTCCCTCCAGTCTCCCTGCCCCAATTGGGTGAATTTGCTCAGTCCCATTGCTCCCTGTCACTCCAATCTTCCTGCCTCAATGGGCTGAAATTCAGTCGTGGGGGTGTGCCTGTCCCTGTAGGATCACGAGCAGGCTGGTGGGAGGAAAACCAGGCTGTGAAGGACCATTGCACCCTGCTGGCTAAAGGAAGTACAAGGCCGTGAGCAGCATCCACGGGAATTGAAGGAACAGAGTGTGGGTGTGAACTGAAATCCAGCTTCCCTGCAATTCCTTGCCATGCGTCGCTTGTCTTCGACTTCCACCCGCCAACTCCCCAGAGTGAATGAGAGGGGTCGCCACTCTGTTGCTGCGAGCCTTATAACCCAGGGAGCTTTGAGGGCAGCTTCTCGGCCTATTGTCAGTCACCGGGGGAGAAGGCAACGAGGGGGGAGCGAGCAAAGGTTCTGAAATAAACAATATTTCTGGTTAATTTTTATTTCATGTGAAATATGGCCCCAAATTGCAAAAAGGATATAGAGGCACGGAGAAGGTGCGAAACAGATTGACCAGAACTAAGAGGTTAAACATAACCGGAAAGACTGGGCCGCCTGAGGCTCTTTGTTTCTAGAAAAGAAGGCGGCTGAGGATCTGATATAGAGGTCTTTTACATTTTGAAGACATAGGCGTAGAGAGGATGTTTCCACTTGTGGAGGAACCAAAACTAGGGCACCCTAAATATAAGCTAGTCACCATTGAGGGAGTGCTGAAATGTCAGAGGTGTCGTTGTATAGTTTTGGTCTCCGTATTTAAGGAAGGATATACTTGCTTTGGAGGCAGTTCAGAGAAGGTTCACTCGGTTGATTCCGGAGATGAGGGGGTTGACTTATGAGGAAAGGTTGAGGAGGTTGGGCCTATACACATTGGAGTTCAGAAGAATGAGAGGTGATCTTATCGAAACGTATAAGATTATGAGGGGGCTCGATAAGGTGGATGCAGAGAGGATGTTCCCACTGATGGGGGAGACTAGAACTAGGGGGCATGGTCTTAGAATGAGGGGCCGCCCATTTAAAACTGAGACGAGAAATTTCTTCTCTCAGAGGGTTGTAAATCTGCGGAACTCTCTGCCCCAGAGAGCTGTGGAGGCTGGGTCATTGAATATATTTAAGGTGGAGATAGACAGATTTTTGAGCGATAAGGGAGTGAAGGGTTATGGGGAGCGGGCGGGGAAGTGGAGCTGAGTCCATGATCAGATCAGCCATGACCGTATTAAATGGCGAAGCAGGCTTGAGGGGCCGAATGACCGACTCCTGCTCCTGTTTCTGATGTTCTTATGTCTTTCGGATGAGGCGTTAAACTCGTCTGCCCTCTCAGGTGGACACGAAAGATCCATGGCACTATTTCGAAGAAGAGCAGGGAAGTTATTTCTGGTGACCTGGCCAATAGTTATCCCTCAATCAACATCACTTAAAAAAAAACAGATTATGTTGTCATTATCACATTGCTGTTTGTGGGAGCTTGCTGTGCGCATATTGCCTGCCACGATTCCTACATCACAACAGCGACTGCCTTTCAAAAGCACCTCATTAGTTGTAAAGCGGTTTGGGACGTCTTGAGGGTGTGAAAGGCGCTATATCAATGCAAGTCTCTACCGGGAATTCAGGAGAAACTTCTTTACCCAGAGAAAGTGGAACTTGCTACCATATGGAGTGGTTGAGGCAAATAGCGTAGGTGCCTTCAAAGGGAAGCTCGATAAGTACATGAGGGAGAAAGGAATAGAAGGTAATGCTGATAGGGTGGGAGGAAGCACCAGCATGATCCAGTTGGGCCAAATGAGCTGTTTCTATGGTGTACATTCTATGTCACTGAATTGAACTTTTCCCTGTGTTGTGGCCAGTTTCAGTGTGGAGAATGCTTACCTCGACGAGAAGGAAGATGCCTGCGACGCTTTGGGAGAAATTGCTGTCAACACTGGGTAAGAACATCAGAAAGGGGCCACTCAGTCCATCAACCCCCTTCTATCCTGTGTCCACGTATGATTATTCTACGTCCCTGCCACACATTTGTGTATTCTGCGGTGAGTGTCTCACCTCCCCACTCCCCAAAGCCTACAAGGCACAAGCCAGAAGTGTGATGGATCACTCTTCACTTGCCTGATGGGTGCAGTTGCAACGACACTCGAAGCTCGCCACCATCCAGGACAGGGCAGTCTGTGTGATTGGCAACCCTTAAACATCCAACTCCCTCCACCACAGGCGCAGTGTGTCTGCGATGTGTTCCATCCACAGAACTCACCTCTCTAACCCGTGACATCCATCTCGGAAGGACAAGGGCAGCAGGTGTATGGGAATACCATCACCTCTAAAACCCCGCCAAGTCGCACACCATCCTGACTTGGACATAAACGGGCTGGTCCTTCAGTGTCGCTGGGTCAAAATCCTGGAACTCCCTCCCTAACAGCACTGTGGGAGCACCTCCACCACACGGACTGCAGCGGTTCAAGAAGGCTGCCCACCATCCCCTTCTCGAGGACAATTGGAGGATGTGCAATGGATGCTGGCCTTGCCAGGGGCGCCCACGAATCTTTAAAAATTGAGTCAGCAGTGGCTCAGTGGGTAATTGCCTTTGAGTCAGAAGATTTTGGGTTCAAATCCCACTCTAGAATCATGAGCCCATAATTCAGGCTGACACTCCAGTGCAGTACTGAGGGAGTGCCGCACTGTCGGAGGGGCAGTACTGAGGGAGTGCCGCACTGTCGGAGGGGCAGTACTGAGGGAGGGCCGCACTGTCGGAGGGGCAGTACTGAGGGAGGGCCGCACTGTCGGAGGGGCAGTACTGAGGGAGTGCCGCACTGTCGGAGGGGCAGTACTGAGGGAGTGCCGCACTGTCGGAGGGGCAGTACTGAGGGAGTGCCGCACTGTCGGAGGGTCAGTACTGAGGGAGTGCCGCACTGTCGGAGGGTCAGTACTGAGGGAGTGCCGCACTGTCGGAGGGGCAGTACTGAGGGAGCGCCGCACTGTCGGAGGGGCAGTACTGAGGGAGTGCCGCACTGTCGGAGGGGCTGTACTGAGGGAGTGCTGCACTGTCGGAGGGGCAGTACTGAGGGAGTGCTGCACTGTCGGAGGGGCAGTACTGAGGGAGTGCTGCACTGTCGGAGGTGCCACCTTTTGGATGAGATGATAAACTAAGGTCCCGTCTGCTCTCTCAGGTGGATGTAAAAGATCCCACGGCACTATTTGGAAGAAGAGCAGGGGAGTTCTCCCCGGTGTCCTGGGGCCAATATTTATCCCTCAATCAACATCACTAAAACAGATTATCTGGTCATTATCACTGTCATGTATTCAACCAGCATTGTAACCCATGTATAAACTGACCGAAGTTGTACACCGTGAGAACAATGACCACTAGGTGGGAGACACTCCTAACCTGGACCTTCAGGTATAAAAGGGGAAGCTCCACCCACCTTCATCACTTGAGTGCTAAGGAATAAAGGACAGGTCACAGACTGACCTCTCAAGCATGGGCCTCGTGTGCATTTATACTGTGCAGTAAGGACCTATCAATCACATTGCTGTGTGTGGGAGTTTGCTGTGTGCAAATTGGTTGCCGCGTTTCCCACAATACAACAGTGACCACACTCCAAAAGTACTTCATTGGCTGTAAAGCGCTTTGGGATGTTCTGATGTAATGAAAGATGCTATAAAAATGCAAGTTCCCTTTTTTGAATTTTTCTCATTAGCCTTGCTCTCGACTTGTGAATTTTCTACCTGGGTCCTCCAGTCTTCGGCTTGTCCACATTAAATGGCTTGTTTACTTCCAGCCCATCTACATACCGTTAATTATTTTTAAGACCCATATCTTCTCAGTCTTTGCTCCAATGAAAATAAGTTTCTCGCCTGAGCTTTTTTTCATTTCCTAGAGCCGGGGATTATTCCCAGTGAAGCCCTGCCGAGTTCTGTGGGATTGGCCGGCTGATCCACAGGTGTGAAAGCACGAAAGCGCTCCCCCAATTGGGGAATTGGCTGTCGCACCTTACAGAACTACACAAAGGATTCTGTCCCTTTAAGCAGATATTTATAACATACTGATTCTGTTCAGTATATCCTTGCAGAGGTACAGAACGGCCAGGACCTGATTGAATGGAGGAACAGGCTCAAGGGGCTGAATGGCCTCCTCCTGTTCCTTTGTTCTGAGAATTACATGAGTGATCTTGTCCCTTTAATTAATAAGACACGAGTCCCTTTAGATTGCATCTGTGCAGAGCTACAAGAAGTGATCTGTCCCTTTCAATGGTATCTGAGCAGAACCATGTGAGGGAGCCTGTCCCTTTAAATTGACACAAGTGATCCAGTCCCTTTCAATGGTATCTGAGCAGAACCACGTGAGGGAGCCTGTCCCTTTAAATGGACACAAGCGATCCAGTCCCTTTCAATGGTATCTGAGCAGAACCACGTGAGGAAGCCTGTCCCTTTAAATGGACACAACCGCTCCAGTCCTTTTCAATGGTATCTGAGCAGAACCATGTGAGGGAGCCTGTCCCTTTAAATAGACACAAGTGATCCAGTCCTTTTCAATGGTATCTGAGCAGAACCATGTGAGGGAGCCTGTCCCTTTAAATAGACACAAGTGATCCAGTCCTTTTCAATGGTATCTGAGCGGTACCACATGAGGGAGCCTGTCCCTTTTTAATAGTATCTATCCAGAACGACGCGAGATGATTGGACAAAGATTAAGCATGAATTGCTAAAACCAGTTGTCGAAACAGATTGAAGAGGGTTATCTGCTCGTTCCCTGGCCACACATCTGGGACATTGGCAGCTGAGGCTCACCCTCGGGCATAGGCTGAAAGGAAAGGCAGAAATATCTCGAATAAGCAAAATAAAGAAACCCGAAAAAGTGCAGCCAATGGATCCTGTCCTTGTGAATCGTGGCTGTCTTTTTCAAGGGGCTGTTATGAAATGTATTCTCTCTCTCTCTCTCTCTCTCTCTGACCAGACCTTTACTCTAAAGTAAGGTTCAAAGCTAAGTGTGTCTTGTTTGCTTTAGGGCTGCCTTCATGCCGTATATGGAATCCTGCTTTGAAGAAATCTTTCGCATTAACGATGTGAGTATCTCGGTTTCGGAGCATTTACTGTAACTGTTTCCATGAATTATGGGATGGGCGGCCATGACTACTGCTGTCAGCTTATGGTGTCCTTCCTGGGTAAGGGATAGCAGGTACGGCTCAGTCAGCCAATCAGGTGAGAGGAAGAAGCGAAGGTCCCTCTGGGAAGTTCAGTGGGAGCCTCAGCCATACAATGAACTTGACCAGCGCATTCGGCAGTCCACAGAACTCCCCTCTGTGTTTCAAATCAAATGGAACATCTCTCACTGTATTGGCGATATTGTGTTACACATTCTACTGAAGCGGCAGGGTGAGCCTGATATTCCCCAGCGCAGTCCCAGTCATTGGCCCGGTCATCATCACAGGCAGTCCCTCAGAATCGAGGAAGACTTGCTTCCACTCTTAAAATGAGTCCTTAGGGGGCTGAACAGTCCAATACGAGAACCACAGTCCCTGTCACAGGTGGGACAGACAGTGGTTGAGGGAAGGGGAGGGTGGGACTGGTTTGCCGCACGCTCCTTCCGCTGCCTGCGCTTGCTTTCTGCACGCTCTCGGCGACGAGACTCGAGGTGCTCAGCGCCCTCCCGGATGCATTTCCCCCACTGAGGGCGGGACTGGTCTTTGGGCCCAGGGACTCCCAGGTGTCGGTGGGGATGTTGCACTTTATCAGGGTGGCTCTGAGGGTGGTCCCTTGTAACGTTTCCTCTGCCCACCTGGGGCTCGCTTGCCGTGAAGGAGTTCCGAGTAGAGCGCTTGCTTTGGGGAGTCTCGTGTCTGGGGGCCATGTGGACAATGTGGCCCTGCCCAGCGGAGCTGGTCGAGTGTGGTCAGTGCTTCGATGGTGAGGATGTTGGCCTGGTCGAGGACGCTAACGTTGGTGCGTCTGTCCTCCCATATAACACACTCTTTGTCCAGTAGCCTAGGAACAGGTTTACTTACCTGCTACCTTCTCAGCTGGGGGGGCGGGGGGGGGGGGGGGGGGGCGGGGCGGGTGCTTTCAAAAATCCAGAGAAAATAATGAAATCATTCTTTAATTGTGTTGGGGGAGCGGGGGCTGCGGGTGGGTGATGAAAGTGCTGGAAAACCCGTTACTATAGTCATAACATGGAGTTGTACAGACCTGCTGAACAGCAGCTTCACTGCTCAGAGGATGAAGATGTGCACATTTTCTCCAAGTGCACTGAGAGCCCACTTTCGAAACCCCACTTAGAGATTGAGCTAGAGGCATTGGCTGTCGAATAGATAATATCTCACCATGGTGACGAGCACTTAATCGAGCATAGCATCCCCAAAGGTCACCTGCGCCTTGTGTTCATGAGCTAAGGGTATGAGGTCTTTCTTGCTCGGGCAAGAACCGGCTAAGCTCCCTATCACGCCTTGAACCAATGGCAAATGTTTCTTGCGAGAGCTACTGCGCTGGCTGTCAGCTATTGGTCAGTGGGTATCACTCTCTTGCTGCTAAATCAGAAGGCCTTAGGTACCTGCCTCATTCCACACACTCGAGTCCCATAATTCATATTCCCAGTGCTAGTACTGCGGGAGCGGCGCACTGTCGGAGGGGCAGTACTGAGGGAGTGCTGCACTGTCGGAGGGGCAGTACTGAGGGAGTGCTGCACTGTCGGAGGGGCAGTACTGAGGGAGCGCCGCACTGTTGGAGGGGCATTACTGAGGGAGTGCTGCACTGTCGGAGGGGCAGTACTGAGGGAGTGCTGCACTGTTGGAGGGGCAGTACTGAGGGAGTGCTGCACTGTCGGAGGGGCAGTACTGAGGGAGTGCCGCACTGTCGGAGGGGCATTACTGAGGGAGTGCTGCACTGTCGGAGGGGCAGTACTGAGGGAGTGCTGCACTGTCGGAGGGGCAGTACTGAGGGAGTGCTGCACTGTTGGAGGGGCAGTACTGAGGGAGCTCCGCACTGTCGGAGGGGCAGTACTGAGGGAGTGCCGTACTGTCGGAGGGGCAGTACTGAGGGAGTGCCGCACTGTCGGAGGGGCAGTACTGAGGGAGTGCCGCACTGTCGGAGGGGCAGTACTGAGGGAGTGCCGCACTGTCGGAGGGGCAGTACTGAGGGAGCTCCGCACTGTCGGAGGGGCAGTACTGAGGGAGCTCCGCACTGTCGGAGGGGCAGTACTGAGGGAGCTCCGCACTGTCGGAGTGGCAGTACTGAGGGAGCTCCGCACTGTCGGAGGGGCAGTACTGAGGGAGCTCCGCACTGTCGGAGGGGCAGTACTGAGGGAGCTCCGCACTGTCGGAGGGGCAGTACTGAGGGAGTGCTGCACCCCCGGAGGGGTCGTCTTTCGGATGAAACGTTAAACCAAGGTCCACTGTGTGCCCTTTCTTAAAAGATCCCACAGCCCCAATTGGAAGAAGAGCATAGGAGTTCTCGCTGGTGTTCTGGGCCAACATTTATTCCCTGGGCCAACATCAGTAAAACAGATGATCGTATCATTATCTCATTGCTGTTTGGATCTTGCTGTGCTCAAATTGACTGTCATGTTGCCTACATTACGCCAGTGACTACACTTCAAAAGTATGTCATTGGTTGTAAAGCCCTTTGGAGCGTGCTGAGGTGGTGAAAGGTGGCGGAGAAACGCAAGCACTTTTTTCTCTGCCCCTGATGTGAGTTTTATTTTTGCCCAAGTACAGACTTCGGGTTAAAGGCTAATTCCAGTGTGTTAACATTTTTTGCAGTATCCGCACGTCAACGTCAGGAAATCTGCCTACGAAGCTGTCGGCCAGTTCTGCTGCGCCCTTTACAAAGTCGCTCAAGAAAACCCAACAGACCAAAACTTGGAAGGTAACAGATTCATCCCACCCCCGCCCCCTGCCGGGAAAAGAATGAGGAGCGGCAATATGAACCAAATGGTGCCATTTTAAACGGGTCGCAGGAACAGAGCGATCTTGTGGGTGTAGGTACACAAATCTTTGAAGGTGGTAGGGCAAGTTGAGAAGGCTGCCAAGAAAAACATACAGGATCCTTGGCTTTATTGATAGAGCAATCGAGTACAAAAGCAAGGAAGTTATGCTAAACTTTTATAAAAGGTTGCTGATGCCCCAGCTGCAGTATTGTTCAATGCTGAACACCACACTTTCGGAAGGAGGTCAGGGCCTTGGAGACGGTGCTGAGAAGATTTACCAAAATGGTGCCAGGGATGAGCGACTTCAGTTATGAGGAGAGATTAGAGAAACTGGGGTTGTCCATCTTTAGAGCAGAGAAGGTTAAGGGGAGATTTAATAGAGGTGTTTAACACCATGAAAGGTTGAGATAGAGTAAACAAGGAGAAACGGTTTCCAGTGGCTGGAAGGTGATTAGTGATTGGCAAAAGAACCAGAAACGAGACGATTACATTTTTGTTCTGCAACGGCTTGTTGTGATCTGGAACGCACTGCCTGAAGGGGCGTAGGAATAAGATTCAATCGTGGGGCTGAAATTCTGATCGGAGGCTTCCCGCGGGCAATTGTCTCCGACCTGAAACATTTCTACAAATTTACCTGGCGGCCTGGGGGGAAGCCTACGATGCTGGTGGGGGGGGCCTTCTCTTCCCTCACTGCGGAGCGCGCTCCCGTCCTCCAGGTTCCCACGGTTATGGTTAAAAATAATTGTAACGTAGTGGGCAGGGTTTTTAAAAATGTTTTTTTAATTTAATATTGTTTAAAACTTTTACGCCTGTAAACATAGGCTGTATGCCTGCTTTTATCAGGCGCAAGAGGTTTGAGGACATTGGCTGGGCAAGATATGGGTAAATCCCGCAATCTTGCCCTTGCAAATGTCCTCGCACCCGATATGCGCGAGATCTGTCAAGCTCCAGCTTGACCAATCGGAAAAGCTGGTTTTCAGCGTGTGCGCATTGTGCCCTGAAAACCGGCTTTTGCGATGCCTTCCCGTCGGGGGGGGGGGGGAGAGGAGTGGGGGAGAGGAGTGGAGGGAGGAACAGCAGGGAAGAGTGAGACTAACTGGACAGCTCTTGCAAAGAGCCAGCACTGGGCCAAATGTCCTACTTCTGTGTTGTATCACAGGAAATTCAAGAGAAACGTCTTTACACCAAGAGAGGGATGAGAATGTGGCACTCACTACCACATGGTGTGGGAGGCGAATAGCATAGATACCTTTAAGGGGAAGCTGGATTAGTACACGAGGGAGTAATGAATAGAAGGATATGCTGATCGGGTAAGGTGAAGTAGGGTGGAGGAGGCTCGTGTGGAACATAAACACCGGCACGGACCAGTTGGGCCGAATGGCCTGTTTCTGTGCTGTACTCGATGAGATAAAAATTCGTCTCAGGCGGTGGGGCAAAACAAGACAGTATTAAACCAGCCACCCGTTCTATATAGTGCCTAATGTTCAGTTCTGTGTCAGTCAGTGAAATTAAATAACAGGCGTTGCGTATAACATCGCCCGAGACAAATTTCTACCCCGATGTAATTAAGTGACAGTTTTTAAAAAAGGGGCGAATTTTGTGCTCATTGAAGGTGAAGGATATTCGTACCCTGTTACATTCAAGGGACGAATACTAAATATTTCCTTGAGTTTAGCATCACTGGCCATCCCCACGAGCAGACCTTGCACACCCTATGAAACAGAGCACACATTTACCTGCCCAATGTCTCGGTAAACGGAGCGAGACCCCCAGAGATCAAACGGCACTCTGGTTTGTGAGGGTGTGTCACACGATGGTGTCAGCCGTGGCCGAGGTGGTCGCACTCTCACCTCTGAGTCAGAAAGTTGTGGGTTCGTGTCCCACTCCAGAGACTCGAGCGCTATAATCCAGGCCAACATTCCCAGTGCCAGTAACGGAGTGTTTGCTGCACTGTCGGGTGAGACGTAAAAGATCACACGGCCACTATTGTAAGAAGAGCAGCGGAGTTCACCCTGGTGACCTGGGCCAATATATATTCAACCAAAGACCTAAAAGACCGATTATCGGATCATTTATTGGCCCAGAAATCCCTGTTTCTTCTTGCCGTGGGCGTTCGACTAAAAGTAGGTGAGAAGATGCGCAACTAGAAATTAACAGCACAGAAGGAGGCCTTTTCAGCCCATTGTGTCTGTGCCGGCCGACAAAGATCTATCCAGCCTAATCCCTTCACTCAGAGGGTGGTGAATCTTTTAAGGGGAATCAAGGAATATGGGGATCGGGCGGGAAAGTGGGGCTGATGTAGCAGTTCAGCCATGATCTCATTGGATGGCGGAGCAGGCTTGAGGGGCCTACATTTTGGTCGCATGCCCGCCAGAGATCCCGGACTCGAGGCCTCCTCTTCTTGCGCAACGGAACGCGTTCACGTTGGGACGTGGGCCTGGGCACCCAATCACGGTAAAATATTATTTCGTTCATATTAATAGGAGTTTCGTAACTTCTATTACTATGAATGAGAAACGCCCTCAAACACTACATAAAACATTAACAAGACACCTCACATAAATACACTATAGAAATTAAAGTTGATGGAAATGTGCCTTAAAGGAAAAAAAAAAATTCCGATTTGAGTGGGCAAGGTTTTAATATAAATATGTTTTTAAAAATTTTATTTTAATGTTTTTGATATGTTTTTAAACTCTTACGCCTGTAAAAGTAGGCTATGCGCCTGATTTTATCAGGTGCAAGAGTTTTGAGGGTATTTGTTGGGCAAGGTAAGTGTAAGTTCCACAATCTTGCCCTTGCAAATGTCCTCGTTCCCAATATGTGCGAGATCTGTCAAGCCAGAAACTTGACAGATCGGAAAAGCCGGTTTTCAGCGAATGCGCATTGCGCGCTGAAAGCCGGCTTTTCCAATGCCTTCCTGGGTGCGTAGAAACTTCGTACGGACCCAGGGAGGCCGGGATCTCCACGCCATTACATTGCTGTTTGTGGAAGCTTGCTGTGCGCATATTGGCTGCCACGTTTCTTGCATAAGAACATAAGAAATAGGAGCAGGAGTCGGCCATACGGCCCCTCGAGCCTGCTCCGCCATTTAATACGATCATGGCTGATCCGATCATGGACTCAGCTCCACTTCCCCGCCCGCTCCCCAAAACCCCTTATTCCCTTATCGGTTAAGAAACTGTCTATTTCTGTAAATTTATTCATTGTCCCAGCCTCCACAGCTCTCTGGGGCAGAGAATTCCACAGATTTACAACCCTCTGAGAGAAGAAATTTCTCCTTATCTCAGTTTTAAATGGGTGGCCCCTTATTCTAAGACCATGCCCCCTAGTTCTAGTCTCCCCCATCAGTGGGAACATCCTCTCTGCATCCACCTTGTCGAGCCCCCTCATAATCTGATACGTTTCGATAAGATCACCTCATTCTTCTGAACTCCAATGAGTAGAGGCCCAACCTCCTCAACCTTTCCTCATAAGTCAACCCCCTCATCTCCGGAATCAACCGAGTGAACCTTCTCTGAACTGCCTCCAAAGCAAGTATACCCTTTCGTAAATATAGAAACCAAAACTGCACGCAGTACTCCAGGTGTGGCCTCACCAATACCCTGTATAACTGGAGCAAGACTTCCCTGCTTTTATACTCCATCCCCTTTGCAAGAAAGACCAAGATACCATTGACCTTCCTGATCACTTGCTGTACCTGCAGACTATCCTTTTGTGTTTCATGCACCAGGACCCTCAGGTCCCGCTGTACTGCGACACTTTGCAATCTTTCTCCATTTAAATAATAACTTGCTCTTTGATTTTTTTCTGCCAAAGTGCATAACCTCACACTTTCCAACATTATACTCCATCGGCCAAATGTTTGCCCACTCACTTAGTCTGTCTATGTCCTACATCACAACAGCAACTGCCTTTCAAAAGCACTTCATTGGCTGAAAAGCAGTTTGGGACGTCCTGAGGATGTGAAAGGCGCTATATCAATGCAAGTCTTTCTTTCTGTGATGCCATACAATCTCTGACTTTGGTAGGCAGAAGAATGTACACTATATTGGACCACGACTCCTGCTATAATCTATTAGGCAAGTTTATTGAATGTAAAACAGATAAATGAACAGTACTCAGTACAAAGAGGAGACTTGCAGCCATGGTAAACACTATTAGTCTCCTCGGGGTCAAAAACAGCAGAACGCTTGCCCTGCTGCTAACTCTCAACATAACACTGATTCTTGAAGCAGGGTTTGCTTTTGCTGCCAATTATCTCTGCTGACTTCAGGCTGACTGCTGTCTTCATGCAAGATACAGTTCCCAATTCCCACAACACAAATCATTAAAACCGTGAAGGGCCTATTTCCTCCCTGCCATCAAAGTGCACTCTTTCCGACTGGACCTCGGCCCACCTGCATTTCCGTGTTCAGGTCTCGATTCTGAGTAAGGTGGTCATGGGTTCAAGCCCCACTCCAGACCTGAACACGCAAATCCAGGCTGACATCCGGTGCCAGTGCTGAGGGAGCGCTGCACTGTCCGAGGTGACACCTTTCGGATGGGACGTTAAACCGAGGCCCCACCTGCTCTCTCAGGTGGACGTAAAAGATCCCATGGCCACTATTGGAAGAGTAGGGGAAGTTCTTCCGGTGTCCTGGGGCCCAACATTTATTCCTCAACCAACATCACTAAAAAAACAGACGATATGGTCATTATCACATTGCTGTTTGTGGGAGCTTGCTGCCAAATTTCCTACAGAATGATCGCAGGCAGTCCCTCGGAGTCGAGGAAGACTTGCCTCCACTCTAACAGTGAGTTCTCAGGTGGCTGAACAGTCCAATACGAGAACCACAGTCCCTGTCACAGGTGGGACAGACAGTGGTTGAGGGAAGGGGAGGGTGGGACTGGTTTGCCGCACGCTCCTTCCGCTGCCTGCGCTTGCTTTCTGCACGCTCTCGGCGACGAGACTCGAGGTGCTCAGCACCCTCCCGGATGCACTTCCTCCACTTAGGGCCATCTAAATTTCCTACATTACAACAGTGACTGTACTTCAAAAAAAGTACTTAATTGGCTGTAAAACATTTTGGGATGTCTTGAGATCTGTAGAAATGCAAGTCTTTCTTTAATGCAGTCTGCTTTTCCCATCTCCCTCACTCGGGCTTTTTATTTCGATAATAGCCCAATGTTCCCTTGATATGAGCAGCAACAGTAATGGCCACTATCTTCGGTGCTGCTCGCTGTCAGAAGCTGTGTTGTTTTGGGATCTTGCGTCCAACCCCCACATCCAGTCCATCAGTCTCAGTGTCTGCTTGCACCCCTGAACTGTCCCACTTTTCCGGCCGTACCTCATCACTGCTCATCGTCATCATAGGCAGTTCCTCGGGGTCGAGGATGACTTGCTCTCACACTAAAAATGAGCACTCAGGTGACTGATGAACTCATGTTAATAGGTGGAAGATGCCTGTGCGTGAATTCTTTTAATGTGGGGTGTCCGTTGCACACCAGCCATCACACGGGCTTAACGGAGCGAGGTCTTGGTCCAGTGGCAAGGGGATCCAAGGCGACTGGAGACCAGACTCTGCCCCATGTGCCAATACACACACACAATCTCAAACATACTCCTACAGCCCTCTTTCCTTCCTCCTTCCCACAGGAGGTCTCTCTACGTGGAATTCTTAGTGCGCAATGTGAGCCTCACGACCCCAAGGTCGCGTGGCTGCAGTGTGCACCGTCTACAAGACGCACTGCAGCAACTCGCCAAGGCTTCTTCGGCAGCACCTCCCAAACCCGCGACCTCTGCCACCTAGAAGGACAAGGGCAGCAGGTACATGGGAACACCACCACCTCCACGTTCCCCTCCCAGTCACACACCATCCTTACTTGGAAATATATCGGCCGTTCCTCCATCGTCGCTGGGTCACAATCCTGGAACTCCCTCCCTAACAGCACTGTGGGAGCACCTTCACCACACGGACTGCAGCGGTTCAAGAAGGCGGCTCACCACCACCTTCTCAAGGGGCAGTTAGGGATGGGCAATAAATGCCGGCCTTGCCAGCGACGCCCACATCCCAGGAAGGAACAAAAGAAATATGGGATTTGGAATCAAAGCATGTGACATAATTAAATATGATAGTTTGAAGAGCCATGGATAAAATGGATGTCTCTCCTGTACCAAGATGGCGCCCCTCCCCATGGTAGTTGGTGATCACGTGTCTCCCCCCCCCCCTCCCCGGAGAAGCGGGTGAAATGCTGCCTTTGACGGTTGGCCGGGCTCGCTCCCACCCCGCCCAATGGCGTGAGGCTGCAGAGGCCATGCCCCCTCAGGACTCTGCCGCTTCCGATCTCGCAACCCCCCCCCCCCCCCCCCCCCCCCCCCCCCGGCAGCCTGCCCCCTGGTCGCCGCCCCCCCCGCCCCCCCCCCCCCCCCCCCCCCCGGCAGCCTGCCCCCCGGTCGCCCCCCCCCCCCCCCCGGCAGCCTGCCCCCCGGTCGCCGCGCCCCCCCCCCCCCCCGGCAGCCTGCCCCCCGGTCGCCCCCCCCCCCCCCCCCCCCCCCCCCCCGGCAGCCTGCCCCCCCGGTCGCCGCGCCCCCCCCCCCCCCCCCCCCCCCCGGCAGCCTGCCCCCCCCCCCGGCAGCCTGCCCCCCGGTCGCCCCCCCCCCCCC
This sequence comes from Pristiophorus japonicus, assembly GCF_044704955.1. NCBI lineage: Eukaryota > Metazoa > Chordata > Chondrichthyes > Pristiophoridae > Pristiophorus > Pristiophorus japonicus. Next base: position 8,695,028 of record NC_091999.1, on the reverse strand, counting down.
CCTCGGCAGCCTGCCCCCCGGTCGCCCCCCCCCCCCCGGCAGCCTGCCCCCCCCCCCCCCCCCCCCCCCCCCCCCCCCCCCGGCAGCCTGCCCCCCGGTCGCCCCCCCCCCCCCCCCCCCGGTCGCCCCCCCCCCCCCCCCCCCCCCGGTCGCCCCCCCCCCCCCGGCAGCCTGCCCCCCCCCCCCCCCCCCCCCCCCCCCCCCCGGCAGCCTGCCCCCCGGTCGCCGCCCCCCCCCCCCCCCCCCGGCAGCCTGCCCCCGGCAGCCTGCCCCCCGGTCGCCCCCCCCCCCCCCCCGGTCGCCCCCCCCCCCCCCGGCAGCCTGCCCCCCCCCCCCCCCCCCCCCCCCCGGCAGCCTGCCCCCCGGTCGCCCCCCCCCCCCGGCGCCATTGCCCCCCCCCCCCCCGGCAGCCTGCCCCCCGGTCGCCGCCCCCCCCCCCCCCCCCCCGGCAGCCTGCCCCCTGCTTTCATTGTTCCTGCCTTTCCTTCAGCTTCGTCTGCTCCCGCCAAGCAATCTCCGCCTCCCCGCCCCGCCCCGCCCACCCGCCAGTCAGGGTTGGCCCCGCCCCTTTCACCTGTAAGCACGTGCGTTCTCCTCACCTTGCACACGCGGCGACCCACCCCACCCCGTTGCCGCTCCTCGCGCGTGACTGCTGCTGCTGCTGAAACTCTCGTGACTGCCCTCCCCACCCCCAATCTTCTGGCAGCCTCGTCCTGAGCTCCTGCTACTCACGTCCTACATGCCAATTCCCATTTGCCATCCCAATCCTTGCTGACCTCCACTGCCTCCCCATCTCTCAGTGCATCAACTTCAGATTCCCTGTGCTCATCATCAGATGCCTCCATGGTCTTGCGCTCTCCACTGCCCCGCCCCCTGCCCACCCAACTCTGGTATGTTCCCCATCATCAGAGGTAGAGCTTCCAGCCATTTCCCCCCTCCCCCCAGACTCTGCATAGTATTGTGCAGCACACAAAGAGGCCGTTCGGCCCATCATACCCTTGCTGGCTCTTTGAAAGAGCTATCCAATCAGTCCCACTCTTTGCCCCACACCACCCTTTCCCCATAGCACTGCAAACATAGAAACATAGACAATAGGTGCAGGAGTAGGCCATTCGGCCCTTCGAGCCTGCACCACCATTCAATGAGTTCATGGCTGATCATTCCCTCAGTACCCCTTTCCTGCTTTCTCTCCATACCCCTTGATCCCTTTAGCCGTAAGGGCCACATCTAACTCCCTCTTGAATATATCCAATGAACTGGCCTCAACAACTCTCTGCGGCAGGGAATTCCACAGGTTCACCACTCTCTGAGTGAAGAAGTTTCTCCTCATCTCAGTCCTAAATGACCTACCCCTTATCCTTAGACTGTGACCCCTGGTTCTGGACTTCCCCAACATCGGGAACATTCTTCCCGCATCTAACCTGTCCAATCCCGTCAGAATTTTATACGTTTCTATGAGGTCCCCTCTCATCCTTTTAAACTCCAGTGAATACAAGCCCAGTCGATCCAGTCTTTCTTGATATGTCAGTCCTGCCATCCCGGGAATCAGTCTGGTGAACCTTCGCTGCACTCCCTCAATAGCAAGAACGTCCTTCCTCAGTTTTCTTTTTCAAGTATTTATTCAATCCCCTTTTGAAATGACGGTGGAATCTGCTGTCAGGCAGTGCGTTTCAGATCCCAACAACTCACTGCGTAACAAACCAAATTCCCCTCATCTCCCCCTCTGGCTCCATTGCCAATTATCTTACATCTGTATCCTGTGGTTACCGACCCTGCTGCCAGTGGAAACAGCTTCGCCCTGACTACTCTCTCAAAACCCCTCATGATTTCTGCTCTTAAGAAGAACCACCCCAGCTTCTCCGGTCTCTCCACATAACTAAAGTCCCTCACTCCTGGAACCATTCTGGTAAATCTGCTCTGCACCCTCTCCAAGGCCTTGACATCCCTCATAAAGTATGGTGCCCAGCATTGAACACACTACTGCAGCTGCGGCCTACTAACCAGTGATTTATAAAGGGTTAGCAATAACTTCCTGGCTTTTGTACTCGATGGGGCTGAAATATCTCCTTTCCTTAAGGCCTGTTACCACCGCTAATTGGCAGCCATGCTACGGAGTGGAGTGGCTGCCGACCTTTTGTGGAATGGCCTCTGCTAGCCCAATTACTTCCCGGCGCTGTCTCGATTCCCTCCCCCTTCCCGCTCCACTGCTGCTGATCCATCACCATGCGCAGCGCCGATCTAACACCGCCCCCCCCCGAACGTCGACATGCCCCATGGAAAATCTTCGGCCCGCTTGCCGGTGCCAAAACCTGTATTTTCCCGGTGAGGCTGTGGCCTTCTGCATCGGCGGTGGGGCTTCCCTTAAAGGGGCGGGCCCGCTGCTGCCGCCGCCGCCATGTTTTTTTTTTGTCGGCCGACTGCTATGTCAGCCCGATAATTGTGCCCCCCCCCCCCCCCCCCCCCGGGTTCGGCCGGGCCACCAACAGGCAGCCTGGCACCCCCCTTCTTTGAGTGCCAGACCGCTGGCCCGGCCGAAACCCTCCCTCGTGGCCCAGCGGGCCGAAGTTGTGAAATTGCGACGGCCCTTCCCTTTAAGTGACCATGGTGATGACGGCAGCTTGGCGGTGACTCCGCTTCGCGCCCAACTTCCGCCCCTCCGTTGCTGTCACCGCCACGGTTTTGCCCCTCGGGTCGAGTCAGCGCCCCCATTAAGACTGACTTTCGGGTCAAAACAAAAAAAAACCAAAGAGCCGAATGTCGTTCAAGCGGCGACCTGAACCGCAGCTGCGGTATAAACCACCGAAACGGGGTTGGAGCCCCCCATTTCAGGCGGGGGGGGCAATTTCTACCCTTATGCCTCTATTTACAAAGCCCAGGATCCCGTATACTTTTTTTAAACAGCCTTCTCAACTTGCCCTACCACATTCGACGGATGTGCACATACACCCGCAGGCCTGCAAGTTGTCCCATTCAGTTTGTATTGCATTTCCTCGTTCTTCCTTCCAAAACGCATACATTCGCACTCCTCTGCGTTAAATCTCGTCTGCCCTTTCACACCTGTTAAGAAGCCTCCGTGAGACGCAGCGCTTTGACTTCAGCTCCCTCTCGCACTTGCCGTCCCACTCCTGCTCGGGCCTGCCGTTGGAATTGGGACGTGTTACTGCATTAAGGGTGTCAGTCAGGGTCTGTCACTGTCACTGAGTATCAGCGGGCCAGCAGGTGGTGCTGTTTACAAGCTGAGACGCAGCCCTGTGTCGTGAAGGACATCTCCCCCGTGTACTAACAGTGAGTGTTCGCCGTGTCACGCAGCCTGTCAGGAACAGTCGTCTCGTTCCTGAGAAAACCCTTTTGTGCCGCCCGTTTCGGCGCTGTACAATCCGTGGGTGAGGGGGTGTTGCGAGGTGCCTGCTTTTATTTTACCTACTGCTTCTCCCCAAGCTTTGGAGGCAGTTCAGAGAAGGTTCACTCGGTTGATTCCGGAGATGAGGGGGTTGACTTATGAGGAAAGGTTGAGGAGGTTGGGCCTCTACTCATTGGAGTTCAGAAGAATGAGAGGTGATCTTATCGAAACGTATCAGATTATGAGGGGGCTCGACAAGGTGGATGCAGAGAGGATGTTCCCACTGATGGGGGAGACTAGAACTAGGGGGCATGGTCTCAGAATAAGGGGCCGCCCATTTAAAACTGAGATGAGGAGGAATTTCTTCTCTCAGAGGGTTGTAAATCTGTGGAATTCTCTGCCCCAGAGAGCTGTGGAGGCTGGGTCATTGAATATATTTAAGACAGAAATAGACTTTTTTTTTAAACGATAAGGGAGTGAAGGGTTACGGGGAGCGGGCAGGGAAGTGGAGCTGGGTCCATGATCGGATCAGCCATAATCTTATTGAATGGCGGAGCAGGCTCGAGGGGCCGAATGGCCGACTCCTGCTCCTATTTCTTATGTTCTTATGAACAAAGAAACCTGATGGGGGAAAAACAATTCCTGTCGAACAGCATTCTTATAGAATGGGTGTGCTGTGCCCTAGTATCGAGTCCACCGCCAAGTATGTTCACATCTGTTAAAACTAACGATTGGATTTTGCCAAGTCACTGACACAACTTGCTGTTAAGTAGAGCAAATGGCAGATAAAGCACATTAGGAACAGGAGGAGGCTATTCAGTGCTTCGAGCCTGCTCCCACCATTCAATCAGATCGTGGTCAATCTGTAACCTCAACTCCATTCAGCCGCCTTTGTTCCATATCCCACAATATCCTTATCCATCCAAAACCTACCGATCTCAGTCTACTAGATCCCTCTCACCATGTTGACTGTCAGGTCACACCCTCCTCCACTCCAGGGTGAGGTGTTGTCTATAAAGAAACGCCTTCTGAATGTTGCCATCTCTGTCCCAGACAGGAATCAGTCCAGCTCCTTTTGAAGGCATAAGCTATCCAGTCTGTAACTCGCACTCCAGCTCGAGACTCTGAGTCAGAGTGAGTGGAGGCACAGAGGTATACCACAGGTGTGATCTGTCATCCAAGAGAACCTCACTGCCCACAGATTCCCCACATTCTGCAGTCCTGACACTCTGTCTGTGCTGCCATTATCTATTCCGAATGTGTTTATTGTACGGCAGTTATTTATTCATCTATTTCTAATGTTAGCTGATTTATCCTTTAGTATTAAATTATGATTAGCAGATGGAGTTAATTAGATTTCTTTTATTGCTCAGTTTAGTTTATTTAGCCTGTTTTGTCTTCCGTTGCTTAAATCTGCTCATTAGCTTTTTGCACTTTCATCTTATTTATCAATTACATTTTTTAAGCATAGTAGTCCCTTAACCTACCATATCGTTAAGTATTAAAGTGTGAATAAATAATTGAATGCTTTTCTTTCGTTTCTTGGTTAATTCGCTCGGAACCTCCTTCGCCTCCACGTGAAACTCCCACTCTCACTGGATTCCTGTTCTGAAACACACAGGAGATTTACAAGGATACTGCCTGGACTGGAGAATTTTGGCTATGAGGAAAGATTAGATAGGCTGGGTTTGTTTGCTTTGGAGCAGAGGTGGCTGAGGGGAGACCTGATTGAAGTGTATAAAATTAAGAGGGGCCTGGATAGAATGGCTAGAACAGACCTGTTTCCCTTGGTTGGAGGTGTAGAGGGCAGTTGAGGGGAAATTTATTTCACCCAGAGGGTGGTGGGGGTCTGGAACTCACTGCCTGAAAGGGTGGTAGAGGCAGAAATCCTCACCGCATTTGAAAAGTACTTGGATATGCACGTGACGTGCTGTAACTTACAGGGCTACGGGCCAAGAGCTGGAAAGTGGGATTAGCCTGGGTAGCCCTTGGTTGGTGGGTCAAAATGGCCTCCTTCCGTGCTGTGAATTCCTATGATTCCAAGCCATCACTCTGTTCTGTATCATAGAATCAAAGAAATTTACAGCACGGAAGGAGGCCATTTTGGCCCATCGTGTCCTCGCCGATGCAGACTGGGAAGACATCGCCCGATTGTCACCTTGTATGTGCACCGTGTGTCACGTGGCCAGGGAGCTCTGGATCCACGATGGAGGAGAACTTACCTTTCAGTGTGAAGTCGAGCTTTCCCATCACTTGAGGAACCCGCCTAAGTAGGGCTCGAGCCGCTCCTTCAAGGGCTACACCTGGCAAATATGTAAGGCTTTGTTTATTTGGGTTCCCATGCACCTCCCCCCCCCCCCCCCGGCCCACTCTGGTCACAGGGCGCACAGAGGGAGGGAACATGCCCCAAGGTCCAAGCAGCACTGGTTCCCCCAGCCAATTACTGGGTTGTGTAGGGACAAGCGTTTGTCTATCTCCAGCCCCCCCCCCACCCCCACCCCACCCAGTTCCAATACATCTCGTTTCTTCATTCACTCCAGGTTTCCAGAAGCTGTTATCCATGGTGTTCCCAAACTATCTGAAAACCATTCGCGAGGAGAAGGACCGCCTGGTGGTCATGACGATTCTGGAGTCCATGAACAACGTGCTGAAGAACTGCAAAGGGGATGCGCTGAAGGAGCCGGGGCGCCTGGACGAGATCTGCAAAGCCATCCGGGACGTGCTGCAGAAAAAGGTGACGGCCAAAAGCTTGTACTGAGAAACGTACCTCTTGACCCAAGCATTCTGGTCACCTGTCCTGCTACCTGCTTATGTGGCTCGGGGTCAGCCATTTGTCCCAACGCTGCTGACACAGTCCTCTGGGACATTTTGCCATGTTAAAGGCGCTGTCAAAATGCAAGTTGTTGCTGTTGCTCAGTGCTCACTGTGCATTTTGTGTCTTACAGACAACCTGCCAAGATCCGGAAAATGAAGAGACAGAGTCGGATGAAGAGCAGGAGGTAGGTGGAGAGCGATTTTGCTGTGCAGAGATTATTCGTAACATTTCAATTTTCTAAATGTTTACAATCATTCAATGGAACATTGAAGTCACTCTGAGAAAAAACATTTTCTTTCTCTCTCTCTGTTTTAAACTCCATTCAGCCCAGTTAAACTCTGCCTTTCCCAAATGCAATCATCGTCATCATCATAGGCAGTCCCTCGGAATCGAGGAAGACTTGCTTCCAGTCCTAAAGTGAGTTCTTTGGTGGCTGAACAGTCCAATACGAGAGCCACAGACCCTGTCACAGGTGGGACAGACAGTCGTTGGAGGAAGGAGGGAGTGGGATTGATTTACCACACGCTCCTTCCGCTGCCTGCGCCTGACCTCTTCACGTTCACGGTATTGAGATTCGAAGAGCTCACTTCCTCCACCAGGTGTCGGTGGGGATGTTGCACTTTATCAGGGAGGCTTTGAGGGTGTCCCTGTAACGTTTCCGCTGCCCACCTGGGGCTCGTTTGCCGTGAAGGAGCTCTGCATAGAGCAATTGCTTAGGGAGCCTCGTATCTAACATGCGGACAATGTGGCCCTGCCCAGCGGAGCTGGTCGAGTGTGGTCTGTGCTTCGATGCTGGGGATGTTGGGCCTGGGCGAGGACGCTAATGTTGGTGCGCCAAATGTAATAACCCACAGTGGACGTAAATTTGTTTCAAAATATCAGGCCTGCCCACACACCATGATGGCCAGACCTTCATGGCTAAACACTTCTTCCCTCATCCACCTCCACACTACACACCCAACCCCTGCATCATGTAATAATCTCCTGGGAGAGGCAAAGAAATGCAGAGAGAACTTGGGTAAATTCCTCTCCGACGCCACTCAAACGATTGAAACCACGGATCAAAGGTTACCTGTGAAGGTACTTACTTTCTATGGGCGAGATTTTCCCCAACAAGTTTTGTCGGCGCACTGACCTCAAGCGCGCTGATTTTGAGCGCTGGAAACGGCGCCGGCAAAAACCCGCCCCGGCCGCTGCATGCAGTCCCCGGAGTCCTGGCGCGGTGTCGATGTTGAAGTGGGGGGGGCGGAGCCAAACGCCCGCGCCCAAAACACTGCCGGCACCTTCGCGCATGCGCAGTGGTGCACGCATGCGCAAGAGACAGAGACAGAGAGGGAAAGAAAACTTTGCTCCAGCAGCTGCAACTTCCCTCCCCTATCCCAGGCCGAATGGCCTCACACACAGGCCAGCCTGCTGCCTTTCCCGGGCAGACCTTCTCGGCTGGCTCTTCCTGCTTCCGCACCAAAAAGGGATGAGTTCTTTGGTGGCTGAACAGTCCAATACGATGAAGGACCTGACATTCCAGATCCCGAACTACATCCTGAAGGGTGGAAGATGCCTGTGGGTGGATTGTTTTAACGTGGGGTGACCGTTGTACACCAGCCACCACACGGGGCTTGACAGAGCGAGGCCTTGGTCCAGTGGGCAAGGGTTATAATATCACAACGGAGATTATGTGGGCAACCCAGCACTTTCTCATTGCAAAAGATGGAATACAATACACAGTATAGGCCAGAAGCCATATTTATTAATTGCTTAAACCCATAAGCACCAACTCGCAGCAATCTCTCCCAGCAAGCAAAGTGTGTGGGCCACCAGATAGTTTAGTTAGCAGGCATGATTCAGTTCATTCCTGGTTCAGGTTCTGTGGGGTTGGAAGTGATACAGTGACTCAGAGGCACATCTGCTATTCACTCTTCACCCCAGTGGCTTGTTAGGGAAAAGTCAAAATAACCTGGACTGTTGTCCGTGGTGGATGTCATGAAGCAAGCTCGGCTGTTTTTTCTAAATTTTGCTCAGAAATTATTTGCCGTTTCATAAAATAAAAGTCTGGTCTGGTCTGTCTGCATTCTCCAACAGTTTGAGGCCTTTTCTTTCACTGGTCTGTAGAGTGTGGATCAGTCCGTGAGGGGCAGACTGTGTGGCTTCCACGTCATGTTGGGAGTATTTCGAAAGTCGTGCGAAGAAGCGACAGCAAAGTTGTTCGAAGCAGAAAATTAAAGGGGAAGTCAGCCCGAGGAGCGGAAAACCCGCGGAGAGCATTACCGCGGCGACTAGCCCGATGAAAAGGTAGTCAGGCTGTGTTGCCGGGGTGTGAGGTGAGGCCGTTGCCTGCAGGTGGCTGCCCATTAGTGGAGGATCTTCCGAAAGTGGCAGTCCTGAAAACGCAACCTGCGTCGTTCTGGAAACCCGGCGCTGTGCCTCAGGGCTGCCCGTGCACTTGCCTTGGTAGAAGATGTAGCTGGCCGCGATCAGGAGCGCGACACTTGCGAGCAAGGGATCCGGCAGGTGGAAGCTGCACAAGCAGCGGAGGTGGTCGGCGGGGTTATCCTCCGAGCACTGGCGCGCAAAGCTGACGCCTTCTGGATAATAGCGGGCTCCATAGGAGGCGGCGACAGTCCAGCAGAGCAGCACGTAGACCCCATTCACCTGTGGCAGCGGGTAGTTGGCAGGAGCCCGGCAGGCAGTGGTCAGCATTCGCTGGCATCTGGCGGTGAAGTAGGCCTCCGCAGCGATCAGAGCCGGGATCAGGAAGCTGACCGCATTGTAAGTCTCGTTGAGAAAAGCGGCAAATCGCAACGATATCATCTCCTGGACCTTTGGCAGCTGCAGGTCTGCAAACCAGCAGATGAAGATGTAGCCTGGGGGAGGGCGCAGAAAACATCACATGGGTGTTAGAACACAAGAAACAGGAGCAGGAGTCGGCCATTCGGCCCCTCGAGCCTGCTCCGCCATTTAATACCATCATGGCTGATCCGATCATGGACTCAGCTCCACTTCCCCGCCCGCTCCCCATAACCCTTCACTCCCTTATCGCTCAAAAATCTGTCTATCTCCCCCTTAAATATATTCAATGTCCCAGCCTCCACAGCTCTCTGGGGCAGAGAATTCCACAGATTTACAACCCTCTGAGAGAAGAAATTCCTCCTCATCTCAGTTTTAAATGGGCGGCCCCTTATTCTAAGACCATGCCCCCTAGTTCTTGTCTCCCCCATCAGTGGAAACATCCTCTCTGCATCCACCTTGTCGAGCCCCCTCATAATCTGATACGTTTCGATAAGATCACCTCTCATCCTTCTGAACTCCAATGAGTATAGTCTCAACCTTTCTTCATAAGTCAACCCCCTCATCTCTGGGATCAACCGAGTGAACCTTCTCTGAATGCAAGTATATCCTTCCTTAAATACGGACACCAAAACTGCACGCAGTACTCCAGGTGTGGCCTCACCAATACCCTGTACAGTTGTAGCAGGATTTCCCTGCTTTTATACTCCATCCTCTTTGCAATAAAGGCCAACATTCCATTGGCCTTCCTGATCACTTGCTGTACCTGTGTTTTTTGTGTTTCATGCATAAGGACCCCCAGGTCCCTCTGTACTGCAGCACTTTGCAATCTTTCTCCATTTAAATTATAATTTGCTTTTCTATTATTTCTGCCAAAGTGGATAACCTCACACTTTCTCACATTATACTCCATCTGCCAAATTTTTGCCCACACACTTAGCCTGTCTATATCCCTTTGCAGATTTTTTGTGTCCTCCTCACAACTTGCTTTCCCATCCATCTTTGTATCGTCAGCAAACTTGGCTACCTTACACTCGGTCCCTTCATCCAAGTCATTAATATAGATTGTAAATAGTTGAGGCCCCAGCACTGATGCCTGCGGCACCCCACTAGTCACTGTTTGCCAACCGGAAAATGACCCATTTATCCCGACTCTGTTTTCTGTTAGTTAGCAAATCCTCTATCCATGCTAATATATACTCCATCCCCCTTGCATTCACAGAGATAAACATTCCTGTCAAGTACGGACACTCTGATTGCAGCACTGATAGCAACACTGTTCTATTCCAACACCAGCTGCTAAAATTCAAATCATGTTTATACATCATTCTCCCCTCCCTGTTTTACTGCTTTGGAATCACCTGGACAAAGAGACAGCCCACTCTTGCCTGGCCTCTATATCAGAGAGGATACAATTACCCGTATCAATTCTGAGCATCGTGGACTTGGATGTGTTGGATGCTGCATAGTGCTACAAGAGAAGTATTGTTCTTGCCTATTAGCATGTGGTTAAGATAGTTGCCTGCCTTCCTGATGTGCTGTCTGAGAGGCATATCTTAACCACATGATAATAGGCAAGGCATACTCTCCAGCACCACAACTCTTACTTTAGGTAGCACGGTTTAAGCAGAGTGTAATTTTTTTACTTTAGTGTCTTAAAAACTACCAGCTCTCGTGGCTCAGATTCAATTGGCTATTTCTCACCAGCCCAAGCTAACCAAAGTACCAAGCTCTTCAGTTTACTGCCATAGTGTTAGCTCTGTGGGGCTCATTCCAATCCTACAAAATGTTCACATTAATCTAAAATCAGTGTATATGCATCTCTGCAAGGGTTGTGGGCCCCAGTCTCAATGCAGAGACTTGAGGACAAAGTCTAGGCTGACATTCTTGTGCAGAACTGAGGGAACGCCGCACTGTCGGAGGGGCAGTACTGAGGGAGTGCCGCCGCACTGTCGGAGGGGCAGTACTGAGGGAGTGCCGCACTGTCGGAGGGGCAGTACTGAGGGAGTGCCGCCGCACTGTGGGAGGGGCAGTACTGAGGGAGTGCCGCCGCACTGTCGGAGGGGCAGTACTGAGGGAGCGCCGCACTGTCGGAGGGGCAGTACTGAGGGAGCGCCGCACTGTCGGAGGGGCAGTACTGAGGGAGCGCCGCACTGTCGGAGGGGCAGTACTGAGGGAGCCCCGCACTGTCGGAGGGGCAGTACTGAGGAAGCTCCGCACTGTCGGAGGGGCAGTACTGAGGGAGCCCCGCACTGTCGGAGGGGCAGTACTGAGGGAGTGCCACACTGTCGGAGGGGCAGTACTGAGGGAGTGCCGCACTGTCGGAGGGGCAGTACTGAGGGAGTGCCGCACTGTCGGAGGGGCAGTACTGAGGGAGTGCCGCACTGTCGGAGGTGTCGTCTTTTGGATGAGACATTAAACCGAGGAACTGTCTGCTCTCTCAGCTGGACGTAAAAAATCCGACAGCCACTATTTCAAAGTGTCCTGGGGCCAATATTTAACCCTCAACAACATCACTAAAACAGATGATCTGGTCATTTTCAAATCATGTTTGTCTTTGCTTTGCTTTCCTTTGCTTACACTAAATCTGTGTCCTCTGTTTACTGACCCTCCTACCACTGGAAGCATTTTCTCCTTATGAACTCAATCAAAACTCTTGATAATTTTGAACACCTCTATGAAATCTCCCCTTAACTGTCTCTGCTCTAAAGAGAACAATCCCAGCTTGTCTAAGTCTCTTCACATGACAGAAGTCGACTGGATTTTGCTGTCTCCAGCCCAGAGGCACAAAAGATACCAAAGAGGAAGCTGTACCTGTGACACAGACGTCTGTAAACAGGAGAAGGACAATGGTCTGTCCGCCGATGGACTGTGTGAACGCAGGCACCTTTGAGCAAGCAAGATTGGTGGTGATCCTTAGTGCTCCAAGGCCTAGTGTCCTATATACCAGCCCCATACTCCACAAGAAAATAACTTGTATGCGAGGAAAGCAGTCACTTTTTAAAAACAAAAACAAAACTGGGAAGCAGGATTTGAAGCCTGGTTGTTCTTGAGCGCGTTGCTTTCTATCATCCCTCGTCGGGTATTTGAAAGGTTTGGGAAGGTGCTGTTGTGGCTGGAATAGTTGCATTTGGCTGGTGAGGATATTTGCATAATTGTAAAGAGCATATAGTCTGTTTAAGAGCAGGTTTAACTTGTTACAGCAGGAGTTTTCACAACCACAAATTAATCTGCCTGTGAGATGGGTGGTTGAAGGAAAACCAGAGAATGTGGGCTCATTGTCCGTATAAGTACTTTAGGGAAGAAAACTTTCCTGCCTTGCCTGCTCTATAGTAGTATTAGGCAGCCCCTCGTATCGAGGATGCTCTGGCCTATATGTGACTCCAGAACCACAGCAATGTGCTTAACTCTTCACTGCCCTCTGAAATGGCCACGAGCAAGCCACTCTGCTACGATAGACTTGAGGGCAATTCGGGATGATCAATAATTGCCAGCCTTTCCAGCAATGCCCACATTCCATGAATTAATAATGGCTCAGCTCAGGGTTAAATAGGACGTTGAGGTTGTGAACGGTCTGGTTCAGCCTCAAACAGTGGGCCAAGTGTTGGGAAAGAGCCGGTGGCAAGGAAACAGAGTTTGTGACAAGGACCAAAAACAAAAAATACTGTTTGCATTTTTAGAATTGGAAGGAGTATGCGGGGAATGGTAGCGGCAGTGATCAGCTCTGCCTTTCAGCTCAGACCCGTTAATGACGCCCGCAACTCACAACTTTCTTTAGTTTCCCCTTCCTCGTGCCCTCTCCGAGCTCATCTCTTCCACCTCTTGCTCCCTCAACCCGATTCCCACGAAACTGCTGATCACCCAACTTCCATTCCTCGCCCCAACGTTTGCTGATACTGTAAATTGTGTTCTCCTCGGGTATTACCCCCTGCCCCCGCCCACAACCAGCCATCATTAAACCCCTTCTCAAAAAAAAAACCCACTGTTGACCCCTTTTTTCTTGCAAACCATCGACCCATCTCCAACTTCCCTTTCCTCATCAACGTCAGGTTCCACATGTACAGCGGAGCAGGCTTGAAGGCCTGTAGGCATACTCCTGCTCCTAATTCTTATGTAAACTGTTGACACCCAGCCCTGCCTCACCACCCCTCCTGCCTCTGTGTTGTCAGACTGTTTGCCTGACACCAGCTGCAATTTCTTCCAGTTAAACATCGGCAAGACCAAAGTATTTTTTGTTTTTGGTCCTTGTCACAAACTCTTGTTTCCTTGCCACCGGCTCTTTCCCAACACTTGGCCCACTGTTTGAGGCTGAACCAGACCGTTCACAACCTCGATGTCCTATTTAACCCTGAGCTGAGCCATCGACCCCATATCCACTTTGTCACCACCTCCATAACATCATCCGTCTCCACTCCTGCCTCAACTCATCTGCTGCTGAAACCCTCATCCATACCGAGAGTGTCCGCTTCGGTTAATGGGCTCAAGTCTCTGGAGCGGGGCTGGAACCCACAACCTTTGGACTCAGAAGCAGAGAGTTAAACGATACCTTTTGGTACGGCATTCGGTGTTGCCAATAATTTGTATCTTGAGTTCTGGTGTATACTAGGAAGTGAGAGGAGTGGGGGTTTAAAGCAAGATTCTCTGCTGCACCTCTGTAGGGAATGTCTGTCGACACTAGTGTTGGCTAATCAGTTGTCCTGCATCAGCCAATTAGCTGGAGGCAGGGCGGAGCTTTGGACAGGGCTCACAGCAAATAGTCAATTTTACAACAAACTAACTCTAGTTACTCAGCAAACAAAGTCTAGTTTGCAGACTCTATTTAAACAGCATACTACAGCAAACAGTTTGCAGACTTTATTTAAACAGTGTACTACAGCAAACCGAACTCATGACCGAAACTGCATCAATATCTCCTGATAAAACAAGACTACTTCTCCAGCAAAAAACAATTAAGTGGAGGAGAGCTACAGACAAATTAAGGTACCATTTCCCATACCTCAGGAGCCTCTTGTCATCAATGTCTGCCCTTGTTGATGAGATTCAACACCGCCTCCAGTGCGCCAGTGCAGCCTTCGGTCGCCTGAGGAAAAGAGTGTTTGAAGACCAGGCCCTCAAACCTACCACCAAGCTCATGGTCTACAGGGCTGTAGTGATACCCACCCTCCTGTATGGCCCAGAGACACGGACCATGTACAGTAGGTACCTCACCCCCAGCTCATGGTCTACAGGGCTGTAGTGTTACCTGCCCTCCTGTATGGCTCAGAGACATGGACCATGTACAGTAGACACCTCGAGTCACTGGAGAAATACCACCAACGATGTCTCCGCAAGATCCTGCAAATCCCCCGGGAGGACAGACGCACCAACGTTAGCGTCCTCGACCAGGCCAACATCCCCAGCATTGAAGCACTGACCACACTCGACCAGCTCCGCTGGGCAGGGCCACATTGTCCGCATGTCCCCCCAGACACGAGACTCCCAAAGCAAGCGCTCTACTCGGAACTCCTTCACGGCAAACGAGCCCCAGGGTGGGCAGAGGAAACGTTACAAGGGACCACCCTCAAAGCCCTCCCTGATAAAGTGCAACATCCCCCACCGACACCTGGGAGTCCCTGGGCCCAAAGACCAGTCCGCCCTAAGTGGAGGAAGTGCATCCGGGAGGGCGCTGAGCACCTCGAGTCTCGTCGCCGAGAGCGTGCAGAAAGCAAGCGCAGGCAGCGGAAGGAGTGTGCGGCAAACCAGTCCCACCCTCCCCTTCCCTCAACCACTGTCTGTCCCACCTGTGACAGGGACTGTGGTTCCTGTATTGGACTGTTCAGTCACCTGAGAACTCACTGTTAGAGTGGAGGCAAGTCTTCCTCGATTCCCAGGGACTGCCTGTGATCGTGATATGTGTAAAATCAATTCTAGTCACCTCCAGCAGTGTAGTCTGCAGGCCGGGGGAGTTTCCCAGTCTCCATTCTGGCGGGGAATAGCAGTGACAATGCACGTAACCCTACCTCTCTGCCTGTCGCTGTGTCCGAGCTTGACTTGTCTTTTCCTTTCTTGCAGGCGGAGTATGACTCCATGCTGCTGGAATACGCAGGAGAGGGCATTCCCCTACTGGCAGCTGCTGTGGGAGGGCAGATCTTTGCCCCGTACTTTGCCGGATTCCTCCCCCTGTTGCTGTGTAAAACGGTACGTGTGGCTTCAGTGTATAACTGCTGTCGGGTTTCGGGTATCTGGCTTCACTGTGTCGGGACCTCAGTCCACGAACAAAGCGTGAGAAAGGGGGAAAGTGGCCAACTGAAACCTTTCTCAGTAATCCAGTGCTGATGGAAACCTGCTAGTTATGGATGTGTGCACACGGAACAGCACCTCTCAACTGCCAGCTCTTGGGGGCAGCCTGTGTACAACAACTTAAGAACTGTTCAGATAATGGGCAGCGGCAGGTCGATGTATAGAACGGCAGAGCGCGGGCAGAACCCAACCAGGCCAGAAACCAAAGAATCCTGCAGCCAGCCAATGTTTAGATGTTGGACGCACCACGTGACGATACCAGATATCAGTGGGAGGCTTGAAATCTCAGTCCCCCCTTCATTCCCATTGACTTGATGCCAGGTCTCAGCAGTGCAATAAATATGTATGATAGACACACAAAGCACTGGGGTACATTCCAGAACTGAGAAGTTATAACTATCGGGCAAAATCTAAATAAGCTGGGGCTCTTTTCTCTAGCGTTACTGCAGTTATACAGGGCCTTGGTGAGACCACACCTGGAATATTGTGTGTAGTTTTGGTTTCCTTACCTAAGAAAGGATATACTTGCCATAGAAGGGAGTGCAGCGAAGGTTCACCAGACTGATTCCTGGGATGGCAGGACTGTCGTATGAGGAGAGATTGGATCGACTAGGTCTGTATTCACGAATTTAGAAGAATGAGAGGGTATCTCATTGAAACGTATAAAATTCTGATGGGCTTGGATAGACTGGATGCGGGGAGGATGTTTCCTCAGGCTGGGAAGTCTAGTCTCAGGATACGGAGTAGGAAATTTAGGACGGAGCTGTATCAGTCTTTACAGCAGAGGACACTAACGATATTCCAACAGTAGATAGTCATGGGGCTATACGGGGGAGGAACTTGACACAATCACAATGACTAAGGAGGTGGTACTCAGTGAGATAATGGGACTAAAGACAGATAAATCCCCTGGACCTGATGGCTTGCATCCCAGGGTCTTAAGAGAAGTAGCGGCAGGGATAGTGGATACATTGGTTGTAGTTTACCAAAATTCCCTGGATTCTGGGGAGGGCCCAGCAGATTGGAAAACTGCAAATGTAACACCACTATTTAAAAAAGGAGGCAGACAAAAAGCAGGAAACTATAGACCAGTTAGCCTAACGTCTGTGGTTGGGAAAATGTTGGAGTCCATTATTAAAGAAGCAGTAGCAGGACATTTGGAAAAGCAAAATTCGGTCAGGCAGAGTCTGCATGGATTTATGAAGGGGAAGTCATGTTTGACAAATTTGCTGGAGTTCTTTGAGGATGCAATGAACAGGGTGGATAAAGGGGAACCAGTGGATGTGGTATATTTGGATTTCCAGAAGGCATTTGACAAGGTGCCACATAAAAGGTTACTGCACAAGATAAAGGTTCACGGGGATGGGGGTAATATATTAGCATGGATAGAGGATTGGCTAACTAACAGAAAACAGAGCGTCGGGATAAATGGTTCATTCTCGGGTTGGCAAACAGTGACTAGTGGGGTGCTGCAGGGATCAGTGCTGGGACCCCAACTATTTACAATCTATATTAACGACTTGGAAGAAGGGACTGAGTGTAACGTAGCCAAGTTTGCTGATGATACAAGATGGGAGGAAAAGCAATGTGTGAGGAGGACACAAAAAATCTGCAAAAGGACATAGACAGGCTCAGTGAGTGGGCAAACATTTGGCAGATGGAGTATAATGTTGGAAAGTGTGAGGTCATGCACTTTGGCAGAAAAAAATAAAAGCGCAAGTTATTATTTAAATGGAGAAAGATTGCAAAGTGCCGCAGTACAGCGGGACCTGGGGGTACTTGTGCATGAAACACAAAAGGTTAGTCTGCAGGTACAGCAAGTGATCAGGAAGGCCAATGGAATCTTGGCCTTTATTGTAAAGGGGAATGGAGTATAAAAGCAGGGAAGTCTTGCTACAGTTACACGGTATTGGTGAGGCCACACCTGGAGTACTGCGTGCAGTTTTGGTTTCCATATTTACGGAAGGATATACTTGCTTTGGAGGCAGTTCAGAGAAGGTTCACTCGGTTGATTCCGGGGATGAGGGGGTTGACTTATGAGGAAAGGTTGAGGAGGTTGGGCCTCTACTCATTGGAGTTCAGAAGAATGAGAGGTGATCTTATCGAAACGTATCAGATTATGAGGGGGCTCGACAAGGTGGATGCAGAGAGGATGTTCCCACTGATGGGGGAGACTAGAACTAGGGGGCATGGTCTTAGAATAAGGGGCCGCCCATTTAAAACTGAGATGAGGAGGAATTTCTTCTCTCAGAGGGTTGTAAATCTGTGGAATTCTCTGCCCCAGAGAGCTGTGGAGGCTGGGTCATTGAATATATTTAAGGTGGAGATAGACAGATTTTTGAGCGATAAGGGAGTGAAGGGTTATGGGGAGCGGGCGGGGAAGTGGAGCTGAGTCCATGATTGGATCAGCCATGATGGTATTAAATGGCGGAGCAGGCTCGAGGGGCCGAATGGCCGACTCCTGCTCCTATTTTCTATGTTTCTAAAAGAGAAAGCTGAGGGGTGACCTGACAATGGTCTTTAAAATGATGAAGACGTTCGATAGGTTGGCGTGGAGAAGATGTTTCCTCTTGTGAGTAGGTCCTAAAGCAGAAGGCCATCAATATAAGATGGTGACTAATAAGTTTAAAATCAGGAATTCAGGAGAAACTCCTTCACCCAGAGAGTGGTGAGAATGTGGAACTCGCTGCCACGGGGAGTGGTTGAAGTGAGTAGCAGAGATACATTTAAGCACATGAGGGAGAAAGCAACAGAAGGATATGCTGTTAGTTAGATAAAGAGTGGTGGGGAGGCTTGGGTGGAGCATAAACACCAGCATGGACTTGTTATGCCAAGTGACCTGTTTCTGTGCTGTACATTCAATGTAATTCTATGTATTACACAGAATTCTAGATGGCAAGAGAAGGGTGACAGGTAGGTGATTGGTTTATCCAAACCCCGTGAGTGAGATTATTTACATTGGAATCCCTCCTGACCCATGTTATATGGAGCAGTCGTCTTTATAATAAAAAGAATGAATGCCGACCCGTTGTATTGCCTGTGGGAGTTGGGAGGATATTTGGGGCAATGTTAGTCGCGCTCCCACCCCTCGTGCACAAAACGATCCCCCTCCTCCCCACTCCCTCCTCCTGGGTTTCACGAAGGAGTTTCCGTGTGTTGTGTGGAACGGTGGCACCCTTCGCGGGTGCCATGTGTGGGGCACTCGCCCCCATCACGTGCCGTGTGGGGAGGGACTTGATAACCAAAGTTCTGAGCACGTTGCAGGCCGAAAGGTTTAAAGGGCCAGAAAAAGGACACATTAACCGCCTTCGCCATTATTAACTCGTTTTTTTTTAAATTCTGCAGTTTGCCGAATAGGATGCTTTGGATAGCATCCACTGGATGCTTTGACCTCACTAAAACTGCGAAAAGTCCCTTTTCACCGCGAGGCTCTCTTTCTCCCCCCCCCCCCCCCCCCTCCATTGAACTTAATGGCAATCGTTAAAGTGACAGGTTTACGACCTGGGGAACTATTCCTGCCGCTGCCCTTTAGGTCTGGCAATTAATGGCAGCGAAGAACCCTGGTAACTACGTGTTTTATGGCCCTCTCCCTCCATTCAACCATGATATCCCAAGATTTCATTGTTTGCATTGCACTCTGTGTATGTTTAGAGGGTGGAAACATAGAAATTTACAGCGCAGAAGGCCGCCATTCTGGCCCATCGAGTCCGCGCCGGCCGACAAAGAGCCGCACGGCCCTCGGTCAGCAGCCCTGAAGGTTACATATAAACCTATGATCAATGACGGAAAGGCAAAGAGCACCCAGCCCAACCAGTCCGCCTCACACAACTGCGACACCCCTTATACAGTAAACTGTGGCGTCTCGCTCTGGCGGGTAGTGAACTGTCCCTGGAGGTTTCATTCATTCTTTTTACGAGGTCCCAGATGCGAAGTTGCCATCGCTGCACCGTTATCGGATTGATTTGCGGTGTAAATATAGCGCGTTGTTAGCAATCAGCGTAAAAGGCTCAATTAACTTCATTCACCGCCATTGCTGCAATTTCTGGCCCATTGATCCTTCCGCTGCTCAGGCACGAGGTGCGCAGAGTTTGAATTTCCCAATCATAGGAAGGTGGTTGTCCTTGGTACAACCGTAAGAATCTGAGGTGATTCTATAGACCGACATCGTGTCTACAGCGCAGAAAACTGGTCTCTGCCAGCTTTTATGCTCCACAGGAGCCTCCTCCCAGTCCTCTTCATCGAACCCTATCGGCTCTTAGGAGTTTGATCGAAGTGCAGATGAGACAAAACTTGAAGTAGAGCGATCAGTGAGGAGGATAGTGATAAAAGTTAAGAAGACATAGGTTGGTGAAATGGGCAGAAATGTGACCAGATGAAATTTTACGCAGCAAAGTGCGTTATGCGTTACATTTAGTGATAGATTTTGGGAGGAAGTACGAGTCGAGGCGACAAACTAAAGGGCGCGTTATTTTGCAACACCAAAGCTCTGATTGGGCCCAGTTGATGACAAGTCCTGATTGCTGATTGGTCCCCTTGGAGGATAAGACACACCCAACACTTTCTCTTTGCAAAGTGCAATTCGAGCCATTCTGACAGCGCCTCCCCCCCCCCCCAGCCTCACACTCCCCCTCCACCCTCTCCAACCCCCACCCCCAACCTCACACTCCACCCTCTCCTCTCCCCCCCCACAGCCTCACACTCCACCCTCTCCTCCCCCAACCTCACACTCCACCCTCTCCCCCCCAACCTCACACTCCCCCCTCTCCTCCCCCCCCCAACCTCACACTCCACCCTCTCCTCCCCAACCTCACACTCCCCCCTCTCCTCCCCAACCTCACACTCCCCCCTCTCCTCCCCCCACCCCCAACCTCACACTCCACCCTCTCCTCTCCCCCCCCACAGCCTCACACTCCACCCTCTCCCCCCCAACCTCACACTCCCCCCTCTCCTCCCCCCCCCCCCAACCTCACACTCCACCCTCTCCTCTCCCCCCCCCCACAGCCTCACACTCCACCCTCTCCTCCCCAACCTCACACTCCCCCCTCTCCTCCCCCCCCCCAACCTCACACTCCACCCTCTCCTCCCCCCACCCCCAACCTCACACTCCACCCTCTCCTCCCCCCACCCCCAACCTCACACTCCACCCTCTCCTCCCCAACCTCACACTCCACCCTCTCCTCCCCCCCACCCCACAGCCTCACACTCCACCCTCTCCTCCCCCCCACCCCACAGCCTCACACTCCACCCTCTCCCCCCCCAACCTCACACTCCACCCTCTCCCCCCCAACCTCACACTCCACCCTCTCCTCCCCCCACCCCACAGCCTCACACTCCACCCTCTCCCCCCCAACCTCACACTCCACCCTCTTCCCCCCAACCAAACACTCCACCCTCTCCCCCCCAACCTCACACTCCACCCTCTCCTCCCACCCCACCCCCAACCTCACACTCCACCCTCTCCCCCCCAACCTCACATTCCACCCTCTCCCCCCCCAACCTCACACTCCCCCTCTCCCCCCCCAACCTCACACTCCACCCTCTCCTCCCCAACCTCTCACTCCACCCTCTTCCCCCCCCAACCCTCTTCCCCCCCAACCCTCTTCCCCCCCGACCCTCTCCCCCCCCGACCCTCTCCCCCCCCCCCGACCCTCTCCCCCCCCCCGACCCTCTCCCCCCCCGACCCTCTCCCCCCCCCGACCCTCTCCCCCCCCCCCCCCCCGAACCACTCCGCCCCCCCGAACCACTCCGCCCCCCCGAACCACTCCGCCCCCCCCGACCCACTCCGCCCCCCCCGACCCACTCCGCCCCCCCCGACCCACTCCGCCCCCCCCGACCCACTCCGCCCCCCCCGACCCACTCCGCCCCCCCCGACCCACTCCGCCCCCCCCGACCCACTCCGCCCCCCCCGACCCACTCCGCCCCCCCGACCCACTCCGCCCCCCCCGACCCACTCCGCCCCCCCGACCCACTCCGCCCCCCCGACCCACTCCGCCCCCCCGACCCACTCCGCCCCCCCGACCCACTCCGCCCCCCCGACCCACTCCGCCCCCCCGACCCACTCCGCCCCCCCGACCCACTCCGCCCCCCCGACCCACTCCGCCCCCCCGACCCACTCCGCCCCCCCCGACCCACTCCGCCCCCCCCGACCCACTCCGCCCCCCCCGACCCACTCCGCCCCCCCGACCCACTCCGCCCCCCCGACCCACTCCGCCCCCCCGACCCACTCCGCCCCCCCGACCCACTCCGCCCCCCCGACCCACTCCGCCCCCCCGACCCACTCCGCCCCCCCGACCCACTCCGCCCCCCCGACCCACTCCGCCCCCCCCGACCCACTCCGCCCCCCCGACCCACTCCGCCCCCCCGACCCACTCCGCCCCCCCGACCCACTCCGCCCCCCCGACCCACTCCGCCCCCCGACCCACTCCGCCCCCCCGACCCACTCCGCCCCCCCGACCCTCTCCCCCCCGACCCTCTCCCCCCCCGACCCTCCCCACCCCCACCCCCCAACCCTCTCCCTCCCCACCCCCAACCCTCTCCTTTCCCCCTCCAGCCTCCCTCTCTCTCGTCTCCTCTCTCTTTGTCTCCTCGATCGCTCGCTCTCACTCTCTCTCCCCTCCTCTCCCTCTCTCTCCTACACCCCCCTCCCTCTCTCTCCTACACCACCCCTTCCTCTCTCTCCTACACCCCCCCTCCCTCTCTCTCCTTCACCCCCTCCCTCTCTCTCCTTCACCCCCTCCCTCTCTCTCCTTCACCCCCCTCCCTCTCTCTCCTTCACCCCCCTCCCTCTCTCTCCTACACCCCCCCTCCCTCTCTCTCCTACACCCCCCTCCCTTCTCTCCTACACCCCCCCTCCCTCTCTCTCCTACACCCCCCTTCCCTCTCTCTCCTACACCCCCCCTCCCTCTCTCTCCTACACCCCCCCTCCCTCTCTCTCCTACACCCCCCTCCCTCTCTCTCCTACACCCCCCCTCCCTCTCTCTCCTACACCCCCCCTCCCTCTCTCTCCTACACCCCCCTCCCTCTCTCTCCTACACCCCCCTCCCTCTCTCTCCTACACCCCCTCCCTCTCTCTCCTACACCCCCTCCCTCTCTCTCCTACACCCCCCTCCCTCTCTCTCTCCTACACCCCCTCCCTCTCTCTCCTACACCCCCCTCCCTCTCTCTCCTACACCCCCCTCCCTCGCTCTCCTACACCCCCCTCCCTCTCTCTCCTACACCCCCCTCCCTCTCTCTCCTACACCCCCCTCCCTCTCTCTCCTACACCCCCCTCCCTCTCCTACACCCCCCTCCCTCTCTCTCCTACACCCCCCTCCCTCTCTCTCCTACACACCCCTCCCTCTCTCTCCTACAGCCCCCTCCCTCTCTCTCCTACAGCCCCCTCCCTCTCTCTCCTACACCCCCCTCCCTCTCTCTCCTACACCCCCTCCCTCTCTCTCCTACACCCCCCTCCCTCTCTCTCCTACACCCCCCTCCCTCTCTCTCCTACACCCCCCTCCCTCTCTCTCCTACACCCCCCTCCCTCTCTCTCCTACACCCCCCTCCCTCTCTCTCCTACACCCCCCTCCCTCTCTCTCCTACACCCCTCTCACTCTCTCTCCTACACCCCCCCTCCCTCTCCTACACCCCCCCTCCCTCTCTCTCCTACACCCCCCCCTCCCTCTCTCTCCTACAGCCCCCTCCCTCTCTCTCTCCTACACCCCTTCTCCCTCTCTCTCCTTCACCCCCTCCCTCTCTCTCCTTCACCCCCCTCCCTCTCTCTCCTTCACCCCCTCCCTCTCTCTCCTACACCCCCCCTCCCTCTCTCTCCTACACCCCCCCTCCCTCTCTCTCCTACACCCCCCTCCCTCTCTCTCCTACACCCCACCTCCCTCTCTCTCCTACATTCCCCCTCCCTCTCTCTCCTACACCCCCCCTCCCTCTCTCTCCTACACCCCCCCTCCCTCTCCTACACCCCCCCTCCCTCTCTCTCCTACACCCCCCTCCCTCTCTCTCCTACACCCCCCCTCCCTCTCTCTCCTACACCCCCCCTCCCTCTCTCTCCTACACCCCCCTCCCTCTCTCTCCTACACCCCCCTCCCTCTCTCTCTCCTACACCCCC